>NC_087253.1:27648244-27750432 GCF_037042905.1 Lytechinus pictus | reverse complement strand
CCCTAGATCGATGAAGTGATTTATAAAGATCAATTTGGTCGATTTTCAAGACATAAAATGGTGATTTCGATTAGCGGCGAATGTATTACCAGACCAAAGTGGAATTGTTGGAATACACGTATATAATACATAATTATATAACACGCGCTATATTTTCGTCCATGTACCCCCTACCTTTCGGGGCATCGTAGACCCTGTCCCCCTTTTCTGTGCACCAATGTTCACCCCTAAATTGATGAAGTGATTAAAAAAGATAAATTTGGTTGATTTTCAAGACATAAAATGGTGATTTCGATTAGCGGCGAATATATTACCAGACCAGAATACACGTATATAATACATAATTATATAACACGCGCTATATTTTCGTCCATGCACCCCCTACCTTACGGGGCATCGTAGACCCCGTCCCCCTTTTCTGTGCACCAATGTTCGTCCCTAAATCGATGAAGTGATTAATAAAGATCAATTTGGTTGATTTTCAAGACATAAAAAGGTGATTTCGATTAGCGGCGAATGTGTTACCAGACCAAAGTGGAATAGTTGGAATACACGTATATAATACATAATTATATAACACGCGCTATATTTTCGTCCATGCACCCCCTACCTTTCGGGGCATCATAGACCCCGTCCCCCTTTTCTGTGCACCAATGTTCACCCCTAGATCGATGAAGTGATTTATAAAGATCAATTTGGTCGATTTTCAAGACATAAAAAGGTGATTTCGATTAGCGGCGAATGTATTACCAGACCAAAGTGGAATTGTTGGAATACACGTATATAATACATAATTATATAACACGCGCTATATTTTCGTCCATGCACCCCCTACCTTTCGGGGCATCGTAGACCCCGTCCCCTTTTTCTGTGCACCAATGTTCACCCCTAAATCGATGAAGTGATTAATAAAGATCAATTTGGTTGATTTTCAAGACATAAAATGGTGATTTCGATTAGCGGCGAAAGTATTACCAGACCAGAATACACGTATATAATACATAATTATATAACACGCGCTATATTTTCGTCCATGCACCCCCTACCTTTCGGGGCATCGTAGACCCCGTCCCCCTTTTCTGTGCACCAATGTTCACCCCTAAATCGATGAAGTGATTTATAAAGATCAATTTGGTCGATTTTCAAGACATAAAAAGGTGATTTCGATTAGCGGCGAATGTATTCCCAGACCAAAGTGGAATTGTTGGAATACACGTATATAATACATAATTATATAACACGCGCTATATTTTCGTCCATGCACCCCCTACCTTTCGGGGCATCGTAGACCCCGTCCCCCTTTTCTGTGCACCAATGTTCACCCCTAAATCGATGAAGTGATTAATAAAGATCAATTTGGTTGATTTTCAAGACATAAAATGGTAATTTCGATTAGCGGCGAATGTATTACCAGACCAAAGTGGAATTGTTGGAATACACGTATATAATACATAATTATATAACACGCGCTATATTTTCTTCCATGCACCCCCTACCTTTCGGGGCATCGTAGACCCCGTCCCCCTTTTCTGTGCACCAATGTTCACCCCTAAATCGATGAAGTGATTAATAAAGATCAATTTGGTTGATTTTCAAGACATAAAAAGGTGATTTCGATTAGCGGCGAATGTATTACCAGACCAAAGTGGAATTGTTGGAATACACGTATATAATACATAATTATATAACACGCGCTATATTTTCGTCCATGCACCCCCTACCTTTCGGGGCATCGTAGACCCCGTCCCCCTTTTCTGTGCACCAATGTTCACCCCTAAATCGATGAAGTGAATAATAAAGATCAATTTGGTTGATTTTCAAGACATAAAATGGTGATTTCGATTAGCGGCGAATGTATTACCAGACCAAAGTGGAATTGTTGGAATACACGTATATAATACATAATTATATAACACGCGCTATATTTTCGTCCATGCACCCCCTACCTTTCGGGGCATCGTAGACCCCGTCCCCCTTTTCTGTGCACCAATGTTCACCCCTAAATCGATGAAGTGATTAATAAAGATCAATTTGGTTGATTTTGAAGACATTAAATGGTGATTTCGATTAGCGGCGAATGTATTACCAGACCAAAGTGGAATTGTTGGAATACACGTATATAATACATAATTATATAACACGCGCTATATTTTCGTCCATGCACCCCCTACCTTTCGGGGCATCGTAGACCCCGTCCCCCTTTTCTGTGCACCAATGTTCACCCCTAAATCGATGAAGTGATTAATAAAGATCAATTTGGTTGATTTTCAAGACATAAAATGGTGATTTCGATTAGCGGCGAATGTATTACCAGACCAAAGTGGAATTGTTGGAATACACGTATATAATACATAATTGTATAACACGCGCTATATTTTCGTCCATGCACCCCCTACCTTTCGGGGCATCGTAGACCCCGTCCCCCTTTTCTGTGCACCAATGTTCACCCCTAAATCGATGAAGTGATTAATAAAGATCAATTTGGTTGATTTTCAAGACATAAAAAGGTGATTTCGATTAGCGGCGAATGTATTACCAGACCAAAGTGGAATTGTTGGAATACACGTATATAATACATAATTATATAACACGCGCTATATTTTCGTCCATGCACCCCCTACCTTTCGGGGCATCGTAGACCCCGTCCCCCTTTTCTGTGCACCAATGTTCACCCCTAAATCGATGAAGTGATTAATAAAGATCAATTTGGTTGATTTTCAAGACATAAAATGGTGATTTCGATTAGCGGCGAATGTATTACCAGACCAAAGTGGAATTGTTGGAATACACGTATATAATACATAATTATATAACACGCGCTACATTTTCGTCCATGCACCCCCTACCTTTCGGGGCATCGTAGACCCCGTCCCCCTTTTCTGTGCACCAATGTTCACCCCTAAATCGATGAAGTGATTAATAAAGATCAATTTGGTTGATTTTCAAGACATAAAATGGTGATTTCGATTAGCGGCGAATGTATTACCAGACCAAAGTGGAATTGTTGGAATACACGTATATAATACATAATTATATAACACGCGCTATATTTTCGTCCATGTACCCCCTACCTTTCGGGGCATCGTAGACCCTGTCCCCCTTTTCTGTGCACCAATGTTCACCCCTAAATCGATGAAGTGATTAAAAAAGATAAATTTGGTTGATTTTCAAGACATAAAATGGTGATTTCGATTAGCGGCGAATGTATTACCAGACCAAAGTGGAATTGTTGGAATACACGTATATAATACATAATTATATATCACGCGCTATATTTTCGTCCATGCACCCCCTACCTTTCGGGGCATCGTAGACCCCGTTCCCTTTTTATGTGCACCAATGTTCACCCCTAAATCGATGAAGTGATTAATAAAGATCAATTTGGTTGATTGTCAAGACATAAAAAGGTGATTTCGATTAGCGGCGAATGTATTACCAGACCAAAGTGGAATTGTTGGAATACACGTATATAATACATAATTATATAACACGCGCTATATTTTCGTCCATGCACCCCCTACCTTTCGGGGCATCGTAGACCCCGTCCCCCTTTTCTGTGCACCAATGTTCACCCCTAGATCGATGAAGTGATTTATAAAGATCAATTTGGTCGATTTTCAAGACATAAAATGGTGATTTCGATTAGCGGCGAATGTATTACCAGACCAAAGTGGAATTGTTGGAATACACGTATATAATACATAATTATATAACACGCGCTATATTTTCGTCCATGTACCCCCTACCTTTCGGGGCATCGTAGACCCTGTCCCCCTTTTCTGTGCACCAATGTTCACCCCTAAATCGATGAAGTGATTAAAAAAGATAAATTTGGTTGATTTCAAGACATAAAATGGTGATTTCGATTAGCGGCGAATATATTACCAGACCAGAATACACGTATATAATACATAATTATATAACACGCGCTATATTTTCGTCCATGCACCCCCTACCTTACGGGGCATCGTAGACCCCGTCCCCCTTTTCTGTGCACCAATGTTCACCCCTAAATCGATGAAGTGATTAATAAAGATCAATTTGGTTGATTTTCAAGACATAAAAAGGTGATTTCGATTAGCGGCGAATGTGTTACCAGACCAAAGTGGAATAGTTGGAATACACGTATATAATACATAATTATATAACACGCGCTATATTTTCGTCCATGCACCCCCTACCTTTCGGGACATCATAGACCCCGTCCCCCTTTTCTGTGCACCAATGTTCACCCCTAGATCGATGAAGTGATTTATAAAGATCAATTTGGTCGATTTTCAAGACATAAAAAGGTGATTTCGATTAGCGGCGAATGTATTACCAGACCAAAGTGGAATTGTTGGAATACACGTATATAATACATAATTATATAACACGCGCTATATTTTCGTCCATGCACCCCCTACCTTTCGGGGCATCGTAGACCCCGTCCCCTTTTTCTGTGCACCAATGTTCACCCCTAA
The DNA here is from genome assembly GCF_037042905.1 of Lytechinus pictus. Classification (NCBI taxonomy): domain Eukaryota; kingdom Metazoa; phylum Echinodermata; class Echinoidea; order Temnopleuroida; family Toxopneustidae; genus Lytechinus; species Lytechinus pictus. Next base: position 27,745,969 of record NC_087253.1, on the reverse strand, counting down.
ATCGATGAAGTGATTTATAAAGATCAATTTGGTCGATTTTCAAGACATAAAAAGGTGATTTCGATTAGCGGCGAATGTATTACCAGACCAAAGTGGAATTGTTGGAATACACGTATATAATGCACAATTATATAACACGCGCTATATTTTCGTCCATGCACCCCCTACCTTTCGGGGCATCGTAGACCCCGTCCCCCTTTTCTGTGCACCAATGTTCACCCCTAAATCGATGAAGTGATTAATAAAGATCAATTTGATTGATTTTCAAGACATAAAATGGTGATTTCGATTAGCGGCGAAAGTATTACCAGACCAGAATACACGTATATAATACATAATTATATAACACGCGCTATATTTTCGTCCATGCACCCCCTACCTTTCGGGGCATCGTAGACCCCGTCCCCCTTTTCTGTGCACCAATGTTCACCCCTAAATCGATGAAGTGATTAATAAAGATCAATTTGGTTGATTTTCAAGACATAAAGAGGTGATTTCGATTAGCGGCGAATGTATTACCAGACCAAAGTGGAATTGTTGGAATACACGTATATAATACATAATTATATAACACGCGCTATATTTTCGTCCATGCACCCCCTACCTTTCGGGGCATCGTAGACCCCGTCCCCTTTTTCTGTGCACCAATGTTCACCCCTAAATCGATGAAGTAATTAATAAAGATCAATTTGGTTGATTTTCAAGACATAAAATGGTGATTTCGATTAGGGGCGAATGTATTACCAGACCAGAATACACGTATATAATACATAATTATATAACACGCGCTATATTTTCGTCCATGCACCCCCTACCTTTCGGGGCATCGTAGACCCCGTCCCCCTTTTCTGTGCACCAATGTTCACCCCTAAATCGATGAAGTGATTAATAAAGATCAATTTGGTTGATTTTCAAGACATAAAAAGGTGATTTCGATTAGCGGCGAATGTGTTACCAGACCAAAGTGGAATAGTTGGAATAAACGTATATAATACATAATTATATAACACGCGCTATATTTTCGTCCATGCACCCCCTACCTTTCGGGGCATCAAAGATCCCGTCCCCCTTTTCTGTGCACCAATGTTCACCCCTAGATCGATGAAGTGATTTATAAAGATCAATTTGGTCGATTTTCAAGACATAAAAAGGTGATTTCGATTAGCGGCGAATGTATTCCCAGACCAAAGTGGAATTGTTGGAATACACGTATATAATACATAATTATATAACACGCGCTATATTTTCGTCCATGCACCCCCTACCTTTCGGGGCATCGTAGACCCCGTCCCCCTTTTCTGTGCACCAATGTTCACCCCTAAATCGATGAAGTGAATAATAAAGATCAATTTGGTTGATTTTCAAGACATAAAATGGTGATTTCGATTAGCGGCGAATGTATTACCAGACCAAAGTGGAATTGTTGGAATACACGTATATAATACATAATTATATAACACGCGCTATATTTTCGTCCATGCACCCCCTACCTTTCGGGGCATCGTAGACCCCGTCCCCCTTTTCTGTGCACCAATGTTCACCCCTAAATCGATGAAGTGATTAATAAAGATCAATTTGGTTGATTTTGAAGACATAAAATGGTGATTTCGATTAGCGGCGAATGTATTACCAGACCAAAGTGGAATTGTTGGAATACACGTATATAATACATAATTATATAACACGCGCTATATTTTCGTCCATGCACCCCCTACCTTTCGGGGCATCGTAGACCCCGTCCCCCTTTTCTGTGCACCAATGTTCACCCCTAAATCGATGAAGTGATTAATAAAGATCAATTTGGTTGATTTTCAAGACATAAAATGGTGATTTCGATTAGCGGCGAATGTATTACCAGACCAGAATACACGTATATAATACATAATTATATAACACGCGCTATATTTTCGTCCATGCACCCCCTACCATTCGGGGCATCGTAGACCCCGTCCCCCTTTTCTGTGCACCAATGTTCACCCTTAAATCGATGAAGTGATTAATAAAGATCAATTTGGTTGATTTTCAAGACATAAAGAGGTGATTTCGATTAGCGGCGAATGTATTACCAGACCAAAGTGGAATCGTTGGAATACACGTATATAATACATAATTATATAACACGCGCTATATTTTCGTCCATGCACCCCCTACCTTTCGGGGCATCGTAGACCCCGTCCCCCTTTTCTGTGCACCAATGTTCACCCCTAAATCGATGAAGTGATTAATACAGATCAATTTGGTTGATTTTGAAGACATAAAATGGTGATTTCGATTAGCGGCGAATGTATTACCAGACCAAAGTGGAATTGTTGGAATACACGTATATAATATATAATTATATAACACGCGCTATATTTTCGTCCATGCACCCCCTACCTTTCGGGGCATCGTAGACCCCGTCCCCCTTTTCTGTGCACCAATGTTCACCCCTAAATCGATGAAGTGATTAATAAAGATCAATTTGCTTGATTTTCAAGACATAAAATGGTGATTTCGATTAGCGGCGAATGTATTACCAGACCAGAATACACGTATATAATACATAATTATATAACACGCGCTACATTTTCGTCCATGCACCCCCTACCTTTCGGGGCATCGTAGACCCCGTCCCCCTTTTCTGTGCACCAATGTTCACCCCTAAATCGATGAAGTGATTAATAAAGATCAATTTGGTTGATTTTTAAGACATAAAATGGTGATTTCGATTAGCGGCGAATGTATTACCAGACCAAAGTGGAATTGTTGGAATACACGTATATAATACATAATTATATAACACGCGCTATATTTTCGTCCATGTACCCCCTACCTTTCGGGGCATCGTAGACCCTGTCCCCCTTTTCTGTGCACCAATGTTCACCCCTAAATCGATGAAGTGATTAAAAAAGATAAATTTGGTTGATTTTCAAGACATAAAATGGTGATTTCGATTAGCGGCGAATGTATTACCAGACCAAAGTGGAATTGTTGGAATACACGTATATAATACATAATTATATAACACGCGCTATATTTTCGTCCATGTACCCCCTACCTTTCGGGGCATCGTAGACCCTGTCCCCCTTTTCTGTGCACCAATGTTCACCCCTAAATCGATGAAGTGATTAAAAAAGATAAATTTGGTTGATTTTCAAGACATAAAATGGTGATTTCGATTAGCGGCGAATGTATTACCAGACCAAAGTGGAATTGTTGGAATACACGTATATAATACATAATTATATAACACGCGCTATATTTTCGTCCATGCACCCCCTACCTTTCGGGGCATCGTAGACCCCGTTCCCCTTTTATGTGCACCAATGTTCACCCCTAGATCGATGAAGTGATTTATAAAGATCAATTTGGTCGATTTTCAAGACATAAAAAGGTGATTTCGATTAGCGGCGAATGTATTACCAGACCAAAGTGGAATTGTTGGAATACACGTATATAATACATAATTATATAACACGCGCTATATTTTCGTCCATGCACCCCCTACCTTTCAGGGCATCGTACACCCCGTCCCCTTTTTCTGTGCACCAATGTTCACCCCTAAATCGATGAAGTGATTAATAAAGATCAATTTGGTTGATTTTCAAGACATAAAATGGTGATTTCGATTAGCGGCGAATATATTACCAGACCAGAATACACGTATATAATACATAATTATATAACACGCGCTATATTTTCGTCCATGCACCCCCTACCTTTCGGGGCATCGTAGACCCCGTCGCCCTTTTCTGTGCACCAATGTTCACCCCTAAATCGATGAAGTGATTAATAAAGATCAATTTGGTCGATTTTCAAGACATAAAAAGGTGATTTCGATTAGCGGCGAATGTGTTACCAGACCAAAGTGGAATAGTTGGAATACACGTATATAATACATAATTATATAACACGCGCTATATTTTCGTCCATGCACCCCCTACCTTTCGGGGCATCATAGACCCGTCCCCCTTTTCTGTGCACCAATGTTCACCCCTAGATCGATGAAGTGATTTATAAAGATCAATTTGGTCGATTTTCAAGACATAAAAAGGTGATTTCGATTAGCGGCGAATGTATTACCAGACCAAAGTGGAATTGTTGGAATACACGTATATAGTACATAATTATATAACACGCGCTATATTTTCGTCCATGCACCCCCTACCTTTCGGGGCATCGTAGACCCCGTCCCCTTTTTCTGTGCACCAATGTTCACCCCTAAATCGATGAAGTGATTAATAAAGATCAATTTGGTTGATTTTCAAGACATAAAATGGTGATTTCGATTAGCGGCGAAAGTATTACCAGACCAGAATACACGTATATAATACATAATTATATAACACGCGCTATATTTTCGTCCATGCACCCCCTACCTTTCGGGGCATCGTAGACCCCGTCCCCCTTTTCTGTGCACCAATGTTCACCCCTAAATCGATGAAGTGATTAATAAAGATCAATTTGGTTGATTTTCAAGACATAAAATGGTGATTTCGATTAGCGGCGAATGTATTACCAGACCAAAGTGGAATTGTTGGAATACACGTATATAATACATAATTATATAACACGCGCTATATATTCGTCCATGCACCCCCTACCTTTCGGGGCATCGTAGACCCCGTCCCCTTTTTCTGTGCACCAATGTTCACCCCTAAATCGATGAAGTGATTAATAAAGATCAATTTGGTTGATTTTCAAGACATAAAATGGTGATTTCGATTAGCGGCGAATGTATTACCAGACCAGAATACACGTATATAATACATAATTATATAACACGCGCTATATTTTCGTCCATGCACCCCCTACCTTTCGGGGCATCGTAGACCCCGTCCCCCTTTTCTGTGCACCAATGTTCACCCCTAAATCGATGAAGTGATTAATAAAGATCAATTTGGTTGATTTTCAAGACATAAAAAGGTGATTTCGATTAGCGGCGAATGTGTTACCAGACCAAAGTGAAATAGTTGGAATACACGTATATAATACATAATTATATAACACGCGCTATATTTTCGTCCATGCACCCCCTACCTTTCGGGGCATCAAAGATCCCGTCCCCCTTTTCTGTGCACCAATGTTCACCCCTAGATCGATGAAGTGATTTATAAAGATCAATTTGGTCGATTTTCAAGACATAAAAAGGTGATTTCGATTAGCGGCAAATGTATTACCAGACCAAAGTGGAATTGTTGGAATACACGTATATAATACATAATTATATAACACGCGCTATATTTTCGTCCATGCACCCCCTACCTTTCGGGGCATCGTAGACCCCGTCCCCCTTTTCTGTGCACCAATGTTCACCCCTAAATCGATGAAGTGATTAATAAAGATCAATTTGGTTGATTTTCAAGACATAAAATGGTAATTTCGATTAGCGGCGAATGTATTACCAGACCAAAGTGGAATTGTTGGAATACACGTATATAATACATAATTATATAACACGCGCTATATTTTCTTCCATGCACCCCCTACCTTTCGGGGCATCGTAGACCCCGTCCCCCTTTTCTGTGCACCAATGTTCACCCCTAAATCGATGAAGTGATTGATAAAGATCAATTTGGTTGATTTTCAAGACATAAAATGGTGATTTCGATTAGCGGCGAATGTATTACCAGACCAAAGTTGAATTGTTGGAATACACGTATATAAAACATAATTATATAACACGCGCTATATTTTCGTCCATGCACCCCCTCCCTTTCGGGGCATCGTAGACCCCGTCCCCCTTTTCTGTGCACCAATGTTCACCCCTAAATCGATGAAGTGATTAATAAAGATCAATTTGGTTGATTTTCAAGACATAAAATGGTGATTTCGATTAGCGGCGAATGTATTACCAGACCAAAGTTGAATTGTTGGAATACACGTATATAAAACATAATTATATAACACGCGCTATATTTTCGTCCATGCACCCCCTACCTTTCGGGGCATCGTAGACCCCGTCCCCCTTTTCTGTGCACCAATGTTCACCCCTAAATCGATGAAGTGATTAATAAAGATCAATTTGGTTGATTTTGAAGACATAAAATGGTGATTTCGATTAGCGGCGAAAGTATTACCAGACCAAAGTGGAATTGTTGGAATACACGTATATAATACATAATTATATAACACGCGCTATATTTTCGTCCATGCACCCCCTACCTTTCGGGGCATCGTAGACCCCGTCCCCCTTTTCTGTGCACCAATGTTCACCCCTAAATCGATGAAGTGATTAATAAAGATCAATTTGGTTGATTTTCAAGACATAAAATGGTGATTTCGATTAGCGGCGAATGTATTACCAGACCAGAATACACGTATATAATACATTATTATATAACACGCGCTATATTTTCGTCCATGCACCCCCTACCATTCGGGGCATCGTAGACCCCGTCCCCCTTTTCTGTGCACCAATGTTCACCCCTAAATCGATGAAGTGATTAATAAAGATCAATTTGGTTGATTTTCAAGACATAAAGAGGTGATTTCGATTAGCGGCGAATGTATTACCAGACCAAAGTGGAATCGTTGGAATACACGTATATAATACATAATTATATAACACGCGCTATATTTTCGTCCATGCACCCCCTACCTTTCGGGGCATCGTAGACCCCGTCCCCCTTTTCTGTGCACCAATGTTCACCCCTAAATCGATGAAGTGATTAATACAGATCAATTTGGTTGATTTTGAAGACATAAAATGGTGATTTCGATTAGCGGCGAATGTATTACCAGACCAAAGTGGAATTGTTGGAATACACGTATATAATATATAATTATATAACACGCGCTATATTTTCGTCCATGCACCCCCTACCTTTCGGGGCATCGTAGACCCCGTCCCCCTTTTCTGTGCACCAATGTTCACCCCTAAATCGATGAAGTGATTAATAAAGATCAATTTGGTTGATTTTCAAGACATAAAATGGTGATTTCGATTAGCGGCGAATGTATTACCAGACCAGAATACACGTATATAATACATAATTATATAACACGCGCTATATTTTCGTCCATGCACCCCCTACCTTTCGGGGCATCGTAGACCCCGTCCCCCTTTTCTGTGCACCAATGTTCACCCCTAAATCGATGAAGTGATTAATAAAGATCAATTTGGTTGATTTTCAAGACATAAAAAGGTGATTTTGATTAGCGGCGAATGTATTACCAGACCAAAGTGGAATTGTTGGAATACACGTATATAATACATAATTATATAACACGCGCTATATTTTCGTCCATGCACCCCCTACCTTTCGGGGCATCGTAGACCCCGTCCCCCTTTTCTGTGCACCAATGTTCACCCCTAAATCGATGAAGTGATTAATAAAGATCAATTTGGTTGATTTTGAAGACATAAAAAGGTGATTTCGATTAGCGGCGAATGTATTACCAGACCAAAGTGGAATTGTTGGAATACACGTATATAATACATAATTATATAACACGCGCTATATTTTCGTCCATGCACCCCCTACCTTTCGGGGCATCGTAGACCCCGTCCCCCTTTTCTGTGCACCAATGTTCACCCCTAAATCGATGAAGTGATTAATAAAGATCAATTTGGTTGATTTTGAAGACATAAAATGGTGATTTCGATTAGCGGCGAATGTATTACCAGACCAAAGTGGAATTGTTGGAATACACGTATATAATACATAATTATATAACACGCGCTACATTTTCGTCCATGCACCCCCTACCTTTCGGGGCATCGTAGACCCCGTCCCCCTTTTCTGTGCACCAATGTTCACCCCTAAATCGATGAAGTGATTAATAAAGATCAATTTGTTTGATTTTCAAGACATAAAATGGTGATTTCGATTAGCGGCGAATGTATTACCAGACCAATGTGGAATTGTAGGAATACACGTATATAATACATAATTATATAACACGCGCTATATTTTCGTCCATGCACCCCCTACTTTTCGGGGCATCGTAGACCCCGTCCCCCTTTTCTGTGCACCAATGTTCACCCCTAAATCGATGAAGTAATTAATAAAGATCAATTTGGTTGATTTTCAAGACATAAAAAGGTGATTTCGATTAGCGGCGAATGTATTACCAGACCAAAGTGGAATTGTTGGAATACACGTATATAATACATAATTATATAACACACGCTATATTTTCGTCTATGCACCCCCTACCTTTCGGGGCATCGTAGACCCCGTCCCCCTTTTCTGTGCACCAATGTTCACCCCTAGATCGATGAAGTGATTTATAAAGATCAATTTGGTCGATTTTCAAGACATAAAAAGGTGATTTCGATTAGCGACGAATGTATTACCAGACCAAAGTGGAATTGTTGGAATACACGTATATGATACATAATTATATAACACGCGCTATATTTTCGTCAATGCACCCCCTACCTTTCGGGGCATCGTAGACCCCGTCCCCCTTTTCTGTGCACCAATGTTCACCCCTAAATCGATGAAGTGATTAATAAAGATCAATTTGGTTGATTTTCAAGACATAAAATGGTGATTTCGATTAGCGGCGAATGTATTACCAGACCAGAATACACGTATATAATACATAATTATATAACACGCGCTATATTTTCGTCCATGCACCCCCTACCTTTCGGGGCATCGTAGACCCCGTCCCCCTTTTCTGTGCACCAATGTTCACCCCTAAATCGATGAAGTGATTAATAAAGATCAATTTGGTTGATTTTCAAGACATAAAAAGGTGATTTTGATTAGCGGCGAATGTATTACCAGACCAAAGTGGAATTGTTGGAATACACGTATATAATACATAATTATATAACACGCGCTATATTTTCGTCCATGCACCCCCTACCTTTCGGGGCATCGTAGACCCCGTCCCCCTTTTCTGTGCACCAATGTTCACCCCTAAATCGATGAAGTGATTAATAAAGATCAATTTGGTTGATTTTGAAGACATAAAAAGGTGATTTCGATTAGCGGCGAATGTATTACCAGACCAAAGTGGAATTGTTGGAATACACGTATATAATACATAATTATATAACACGCGCTATATTTTCGTCCATGCACCCCCTACCTTTCGGGGCATCGTAGACCCCGTCCCCCTTTTCTGTGCACCAATGTTCACCCCTAAATCGATGAAGTGATCAATAAAGATCAATTTGGTTGATTTTGAAGACATAAAATGGTGATTTCGATTAGCGGCGAATGTATTACCAGACCAAAGTGGAATTGTTGGAATACACGTATATAATACATAATTATATAACACGCGCTACATTTTCGTCCATGCACCCCCTACCTTTCGGGGCATCGTAGACCCCGTCCCCCTTTTCTGTGCACCAATGTTCACCCCTAAATCGATGAAGTGATTAATAAAGATCAATTTGTTTGATTTTCAAGACATAAAATGGTGATTTCGATTAGCGGCGAATGTATTACCAGACCAATGTGGAATTGTAGGAATACACGTATATAATACATAATTATATAACACGCGCTATATTTTCGTCCATGCACCCCCTACTTTTCGGGGCATCGTAGACCCCGTCCCCCTTTTCTGTGCACCAATGTTCACCCCTAAATCGATGAAGTAATTAATAAAGATCAATTTGGTTGATTTTCAAGACATAAAAAGGTGATTTCGATTAGCGGCGAATGTATTACCAGACCAAAGTGGAATTGTTGGAATACACGTATATAATACATAATTATATAACACACGCTATATTTTCGTCTATGCACCCCCTACCTTTCGGGGCATCGTAGACCCCGTCCCCTTTTTCTGTGCACCAATGTTCACCCCTAGATCGATGAAGTGATTTATAAAGATCAATTTGGTCGATTTTCAAGACATAAAAAGGTGATTTCGATTAGCGACGAATGTATTACCAGACCAAAGTGGAATTGTTGGAATACACGTATATGATACATAATTATATAACACGCGCTATATTTTCGTCAATGCACCCCCTACCTTTCGGGGCATCGTAGACCCCGTCCCCCTTTTCTGTGCACCAATGTTCACCCCTAAATCGATGAAGTGATTAATAAAGATCAATTTGGTTGATTTTCAAGACATAAAATGGTGATTTCGATTAGCGGCGAATGTATTACCAGACCAGAATACACGTATATAATAAATAATTATGTAACACGCGCTATATTTTCGTCCATGCACCCCCTACCTTTCGGGGCATCGTAGACCCCGTCCCCCTTTTCTGTGCACCAATGTTCACCCCTAAATCGATGAAGTGATTAATAAAGATCAATTTGGTTGATTTTCAAGACATAAAAAGGTGATTTCGATTAGCGGCGAATGTATTACCAGACCAAAGTGGAATTGTTGGAATACACGTATATAATACATAATTATATAACACGCGCTATATTTTCGTCCATGCACCCCCTACTTTTCGGGGCATCGTAGACCCCGTCCCCCTTTTCTGTGCACCAATGTTCACCCCTAAATCGATGAAGTAATTAATAAAGATCAATTTGGTTGATTTTCAAGACATAAAAAGGTGATTTCGATTAGCGGCGAATGTATTACCAGACCAAAGTGGAATTGTTGGAATACACGTATATAATACATAATAATATAACACACGCTATATTTTCGTCTATGCACCCCCTACCTTTCGGGGCATCGTAGACCCCGTCCCCCTTTTCTGTGCACCAATGTTCACCCCTAAATCGATGAAGTGATTTATAAAGATCAATTTGGTCGATTTTCAAGACATAAAAAGGTGATTTCGATTAGCGACGAATGTATTACCAGACCAAAGTGGAATTGTTGGAATACACGTATATGATACATAATTATATAACACGCGCTATATTTTCGTCCATGCACCCCCTACCTTTCGGGGCATCTTAGACCCCGTCCCCCTTTTCTGTGCACCAATGTTCACCCCTAAATCGATGAAGTGATTAATAAAGATCAATTTGGTTGATTTTCAAGACATAAAATGTTGATTTCGATTAGCGGCGAATGTATTACCAGACCAGAATACACGTATATAATACATAATTATATAACACGCGCTATATTTTCGTCCATGCACCCCCTACCTTTCGGGGCATCGTAGACCCCGTCCCCCTTTTCTGTGCACCAATGTTCACCCCTAAATCGATGAAGTGATTAATAAAGATCAATTTGGTTGATTTTCAAGACATAAAAAGGTGATTTCGATTAGCGGCGAATGTATTACCAGACCAAAGTGGAATTGTTGGAATACACGTATATAATACATAATTATATAACACGCGCTATATTTTCGTCCATGCACCCCCTACCTTTCGGGGCATCATAGACCCCGTCCCCCTTTTCTGTGCACCAATGTTCACCCCTAGATCGATGAAGTGATTTATAAAGATCAATTTGGTTGATTTTCAAGACATAAAAAGGTGATTTCGATTAGCGGCGAATGTATTACCAGACCAAAGTGGAATTGTTGGAATACACGCATATAATACATAATCATATAACACGCGCTATATTTTCGTCCATGCACCCCCTACCTTTCGGGGCATCGTAGACCCCGTCCCCCTTTTCTGTGCACCAATGTTCACCCCTAAATTGATGAAGTGATTAATAAAGATCAATTTGGTTGATTTTCAAGACATAAAATGGTGATTTCGATTAGCGGCGAATGTATTACCAGACCAAAGTGGAATTGTTGGAATACACGTATATAATACATAATTATATAACACGCGCTATATTTTCGTCCATGCACCCCCTACCTTTCGGGGCATCGTAGACCCCGTCCCCCTTTTCTGTGCACCAATGTTCACCCCTAAATCGATGAAGTGATTAAAAAAGATCAATTTGGTTGATTTTCAAGACATAAAATTGTGATTTCGATTAGCGGCGAATGTATTACCAGACCAGAATATTTGAACTTGGTGAACGATAACAATGCCCACAAGCCAAGGTCTAGAATTTGATAGTTTAATCTCAATCCACATTACCTCAATATTATCACACTCAAGATCTTTTCTTCGAACATAGGATAAAGATGATTTTATGTAGCACCCGACACCACCACCTTGATCGTTCCTATCTTTTATTTCAAAGGAGTAACCCTGTATTGATAAATTCAAACTTACATTTACATCCAACCAAGTTTCTGACATAGAAAATAAATCAATGGAGTTTAAAGATAAATAATGTGATATCTGATCTACTTTATTCCTCAAACTTCGAACATTTAAATGTGAAATCGTAAGTCCCTTGTTTAGCATTCCTTTAGCTATATTACAGTGACCTTCAACCGAGTTACTATACTTAGGAACAAGTGGAATTTCAGTATAAATAGAATGAATCTGAGAATCACTTGTGTCATGAAAAGGTAAGTCTTTAAGTGTACATTTGTTGCAGGTCACATCAACATCACTCTCAAAATCAGCAATGGAAATTCCACATTTTACATGACACCAATTCGTATGCACAGAGCAGCATTCTGGTTCTTCTTCACTGAAGCATTGCATATCAAGCAAGGATATTTGATGTTTACACGAGCAGACATGGAAAGTGTGGTATGAAGAAAATAGTTTATACTTAAGAGATTTATCTAAACCCTAGAGTTAGTCAGCATGATGAAGATCCCTGATGGGGATAACCTTCCCGTCAGTTGACAGGACAAGAACACGACCATCCTGTGTCCAAACTCGTTTGATACGATTCTCCTTGATCTTCTTCATCTTCATCTTCTTCATGTACATTTACATGTTTCTTGTCTTCTTTGACCTGTGTTGTACCTATTGGCTGACTAGCCTCTCGCTCAAAGTATTCTTTCAACATGTTTACATGACAAACTCTTTGAGACTTTCTTCGATCAGGGGTACTGATCACATAGTCGACATCGTTCAATTTCTTTTTGACTATGTAGGGACCACTAAACCTAGCTTTCAAGGGCTCACCTTGCAAAGGCAACAACACTTACACTTTGTCTCCAGGCGTGAAACTTCGTTCTTTTGCATTTTTGTAAGCCTGAGCTTTCATTTTTCCCTGCGACACTTTCAAGTGTTCCTTAGCCACATCACAAGCTTTTGAGAGCCTTTCTCTAAACTTTGACACATAGTCTAGAAGGTTTACATCCTTATCCTGAACCATAAACCTCTCTTTGATAAGCTTTAGGGGACCCCTAACCTCATGACCATAGACCAGTTCAAATGGACTAAAACATGTGGACTCATTCGGGGAATCCCTAGTTGCAAACAGTAGGAATGAGATCCCTTTATCCCAGTCATCGGGATAGTCTTCACAATAAGCCATAATCATGGTCTTCAAAGTCTGATGATAGCGTTCTAACGCTCCTTGGGACTGTGGGTGATAAGCAGAGGATTTGATCTGCTTTATTCCCAACTCCTTCATAACTTGCTGAAATATTCCTGACATGAAATGTGACCCTTGATCAGACTGAATGTCCTTAGGCAGACCATACTGTGTGAAAACCTGCACTAACACCTGTACCACTGTCTTTGCAGTGATACTCCTCAAAGGTATCGCCTCTGGAAAACGTGTAGACAAGTCCATAATCGTCAAGAGAAGACTGTGACCCAACACAATCAACAAGAACCCTAGTAAAAGGTTCATCAAATGCAGGAATGGGTATCAATGGAGCAGGCTCGTTAGAAGGCTGTGCCTTACCAATAATCTGACTTGTATAACATGTCTTACAGAAATGCACAGCATCTTTGTGCATCTTAGGCCAATAGAAATGCCTCATAATTCTATCTTTTGTCTTCCGAATACGGACATGACCTATCTTCTGTCTTCCGAATATCGACATGACCTGATGAGCCATTTTCAGAATATCTGTGCGGTAAGAGGGAGGAACTACTACCTGGTGAATAATACACCAATCTTCATCAGCTGGTTTCTGGGGAGGTCTCCACTTCCTCATCAAAATGTCATCTTTGACATAAAAGCATTCAGGAACCTTATCAGCCTCAGCCTCTTAACATGCTTTATGTGACAAGCTTTTTAATTCTTGGTCTGCCTGTTGTGCCTGTAACAGGGAGGATTTACTAAATAAACTATCATTGTTATCAATATCCCCATTCAAATCCTTGAAAAATGTTTCAGCTAACCAGACATCAGTACTCTCCTCTACATCAGCAAATTCCGCACCATCCTTTTCAGCTCTACGAGTCTGAGACTTAGTAAGAACACAATCCGGGAAAATCCCTGGAAAATCTTCCTGCATCAATTCAGTTTCAGCTACCTCAACCGGCTTCTCTGAAACCACTGGAGATGCAACAACTTTATCTCCAGCCAAGTCGTTACCTAACAAGAAATCAACATCTTCCATGAGTAATTCTGGAACGACACCAACAGTCACAGGACCACTAACTAGGTCACACTTTAAGTCGACCTTATGCAAATGAACCGACATGAAATTTGGGCCAATACCTTAAATTAAGACTTTCACATTCTCTGAACTCTCCGGAGGAAGAGCCAAATCCCCTGGCACCATCAGGGACCGTGCTGCCCCTGTATCCCTACGGATCACCACTGACCTACCAGTAGCTCCAGTCGAACAAGGGGATACTTCACCATCATACAAAAAACTTCCAAAGGTTTCATCAACCTGCTTGACTTTATCAGCAAATAACAGAGAAACACTCTCAACATCTCGATTGGGCTTTGATGGGACAAACTCCATCGAGCGAACACTTGTTTGCTTGATAAAACCCATGTCTTTCTTAACTTTGGTTGGCATTCCAACCATTTTCCAACATGATTCTTTCAAAGGTCCCGGTTTATGACAATGAGTACAAATTTTGGAACTACGATTCTCAGACCTTTTGGTTGATTCTGTGCCCCCACTAGCCTGATTCTTGTTAGTATCTTTGTCCTTGCTTGCATATTTTACCTCACTAGGTTTATTGTGGGATTCAAATGACCCTTTACCTTTCTGCCTATCTCCACTACCTTTATGTGTGACCTCAAATTCATCAGCTACTATGGCTGCTTTACTGACTTCAGTAACTCTATGGTCATCTAAGTGAGATTTAACGCATACATTCGTAATTCCGAAGCTTCGCTATTCCGAAGCTTGTTATTCCGAAGGTTCGTTAGTCCGAAAACGAAATGAGGTTCGTAATTCCGAAGGTTCGTTAATCCGAAAAAGAAATGAGGTTCGTTATTCCGAAGGTTCGTTAGTACGAAAAATAAATGATTAACTAACCTTATTTCGTTTTCGGACTAACGAACCTTCGGAACAACGAACCTTATTTCGTTTTCGGATTAAAGAACCTTCAGAACATCGAACCTTATTTCGTTTTCGGATTATCGAACGTTTGGAATAACGAACCTTCGGAATAACGCCACAAATGTTTGGATTAACGAACCCTTTTACGTTTTCGGATTAACGAACATCGAGGTATAGTCAATTTGCGTGTTTCGGAATTACGAACCTTCGGAATTACGAAGTGTAACCGAGATTTAATGCCAAAAGGAAGACTTTTTTGAATTCTTCTAGGAGGACAACTTCCCTAAGGTAAACGAAATCTTTGTTAACTTTGTTATATATAAGAAGAATTGTAAGAGCAATTACATTCATTTATTTAGTGATCTTCTCTTTAAGGATATTATAGAATGATCAAGAATGTTCCATTACAGCTTTGTTGGAAATGAGTAATCTTTGAATAATCTTTGTTATCCCTTGAATGTCCCAAGAGAGACAATACAGACTGCTAAACAATAGAGATTGCTTTATAATAGACTTGTATTGGTAGTTTTTTAAAGACAATACTAGAACCTTCAATAATAGTGAATACTAGAAACCTCTAGAATAGTGAATAATTTGTATATAAGGACATCATATCAGATCACTTTATCATATCAGATCAGAACTCAGAGTTTCACGCCAGACTTTATGTCAGAGCATAGTTCATTTCCACCTGGAATATTTATCTTCTGTGGAATTATTTGCACGCCATCAATGAACTGGGGAGCGTTTCATTAAAGGACTTGTCAGACATTTTATCCGACAAGTCCCATTTTATCCGACAGTTACCATAGTAACAGTGCTTCTCAGCCAATCAAAATCAAGAAAAGTTGTCAGATCTGACAACTTGTCGGACAAAAATGTTGATGAAACGCCCCCCTGTTTGCAGTTATTTTGAGAGAGGAATTATCAGTTCTCATCGAGATCATCAACCTGTTCAATGAACACTTTTCAACCCATGGATTACTGAAAGTTGGTTGGATAAATGAAAGTTCACAATGATGGCGATGATGAAACTGATGTTGAAGCATGATGAATAAAAAGAGTCACTGTAACGAGTTGAAATGTTGATGATGATTAACAGTCAAATTCAGCAATCCAAGGGTTGAAAAGCGGTCATTAAAACAGGTTGATGATCTCGATAAGATCTGAGAATTCTCTCAAAATAACTGCAAACAGTTCATTGATGGTGTGCAAATAATTCCAAAGAAGATAAATATTCAAGGTGGAAATTAAGTCTGCTCTGACATAAAGTCTGGCGTGAAACTCTTAGCTCTGATCTGATATGATGATGTGATCTGTACCCGGGGGGGGGGGGGGCACTTCCATTCACGAGTGGATACCATGCGCGACCATGGGGTCTCGAAAAGCACCCTAAAGGCACGTAATTTCCATATTCTGAAAATGCACCCCTTAACAAGTATTGGCGTTTAAAACCTTACCCTTAACAAGTATTGGAAACAAAACGATACTCTTGGCAAATATTCCCTGAAATGAACTCCTAAACAAGCCACAGGAATGTTTTATTGTTACGGGTCCTTCGGTCGTCGGCTTTACCTTATTTGGTTTAGTACGACCCCACCTTCTACACCTCGCGCAAATCGGACTCTAAACACGAAGTGTTGGGGCAAAATGGACATCCTTTATAAAACATTTTAATTTTGTTTTATCATTCCCGCAAATTCGACCCTAAACACGTAATTTTCCTAGCGAAATAGATACCCTTTTTTCATTAGTTTTGTGTTTTTGACACCCTTATCACGTTACTTACGTAACGTGCCCTATCGTGAAAAGGACATCCCTTTTACGTGTTTTTTTGGTCGCGCATGGTATCCACTCGTCAATGTAAGTGGCCCCCCGTGGATCTGTATGATGAAGTGATCTGATATGATGATGTCTTTAAAGAAACTGCCAGTTTATATACAAATTATTCTTTATTCTAGAGACTTCTAGTATTCACTATTATGGAAGGTTCTAGCATTGTCTTTAAAAAAATATTCTCCTTTCAGGAGCAGTCAAAGTCCAGAATACTCTTGAATGACCTCAATGAAATTAACATGTCAACAAAATAGCCAAGCCTATTATTCATTTCCACTTCCAATACAAGTCTATTGTAAAGCAATCTATTCAAAAATCCTTGGCCTTTAAATAGGCAGAGGCCTGTATAACAAAAGCTTTTAGAAAGACATTCTGGAATGTTCTTTAGAAGATCACTAAATTGAATGTATTTGCTCTTACAATTCTTCTTATATATAACAACAGGTAAAATCATTTTCGCAGAAATTGTCTTTCATTAAGAGTCATGCAATAAAACACAAATATCCAGATGGAAGAAAAAATGTCATTAATTGTTTTTCCCATTGAGCAGAAAGATATGACCATTATGAATTGAATCGTTTATCTCTGCACAAATATGATGAAGAATAATGATATATACAGATCTCCTGAATGTGATTTGGATCTTTACACGAATATGATCAAGAACAATGACGTACAAATGTGTAAATAATAACATTTAACTCTGCAATAACCGAGTTGACACTATATCTTTACAATACGATGTCGAGTTAACACGTAGAATCGGTTCATTAAAAGATAAATCAATCATGTCCTTTATCATCAGACTATGATAATGATGTACAAATTTCAACAATGTTGTTTTTTATCTTTGTACAAATATGATAAATAATAATGAAATATGGGTCTTCTGAATGTGATTTTGATCTTCATACAAATATTTATGATAAAGAATAATGATATACGAATCTCCTGAATGTGATTTTGATCTTCACACAAATAACGAATAATGATATACGAATCTCCTGAATATGAATTTGCTCTTCATACAAATATGATCAAGAATAGTGATGTACAAATGTATAAATAATAACATTTAACTATTTAAGAAACCAGTTCACACACTAGCTCTACAATACAATGTCGAGTTTACACGTATAATCAGTTCATTAAAAGATAAATTAATTATATCCTTTTAAAGAAATTTGATCGTCAATTTGATTAATCCATACCTGTTTGTATGATATTTTTGACCATGTCATTTTTGTAAGTAGAAATTTATTTTACGTTTTAGAGCTTATATCAAGATGCACGAAACCAGACATTATATTGCACACGTTTTTAGTAGAAACTGAATAAAGGAAATGAAATTTCAAGATCTGGAAAAGAGTAACAATATCAAAGTATAACAGAATATCATAAATCAAAAGCTTCTGTATGGTAAATACTGACGATTTATATTTAATGCTTTTTGCTATTATTACTATGCTACTGATTTTTTTTTTACTGATATCTTTAATGAAATGAATACGTCTGATGAGGACAATATAAATTAATCTTATCTAGCCTACTGTATTAATCCATGTAGTGTTTTGAAAAAAAAATCATCGGTATGACAGTATAGTATTGACTTGTCTGTGATTGCATTCATAGCGTAAATTTTTTTTGCATTTTATGCATAGATAGACACACCCCACAGGTCGTAATTCCGAAGGTTCGTAATTCCGAAGGTTCTTTATTCCAAAGGTTCGTAATTCCGAAACACGCAAATTGCCTATACCTCGATGTTCGTTAATCCGGAAACGAAATAAGGTTCGTTGTTCCGAAGGTTCGTTAGTCCGAAAACGAAATAAGGTTCGTTAATCATTTCGTATTCGGACTAACGAACCTTCGGAATTACGAACCTCATTTCGTATTCGGATTAACAAACCTTCGGAATTACGAACCTCACTTCGTTTTCGGACTAACGAACCTTCGAAATTACGAAGCTTCGGAAATACGAACCTTCGGAATAACCGTGAACCCTTCGGAATAACGAAGCTTCGGAATTACGAATGTATGCGCCCCCACACACCCTCACATGCATACATCCACACTCACACACTATCTCACTCACCCCACACACACATAAATATACACGGGTATATATATTTTATATTTCTTTTTCTTGTTTGCATCATGTATTATTGAGGTGACAAAACTAAAGAAAGAGGGGGTGGGGATATCAGAATAAGCATGAAAAGCAGAATAAAGGAAATGAAAGAAGAGAAAGAAGAAGTAAAAGAAGAAAAAGAAGAATGAAGAGGAAAAGGAAGGTGAAAAAAGAGAAAGAAAGAAACAACGATAAATGAGTCATAAGAATAAGTAATTGATAGAGAAAGGTCTGAAAAAAAGAGGCTTGTTGGTGGGGAGGAACAGTAACGAGAAAAAGAACAAACAAGAGAAAAGGTAAACAAGAGGAAAAGAGAAAGAACGAATCTGAACGAAAGTCATTAAAAAAGAACCTTCATCTGGATATGGATAATTATTACAATGGTCAATCATATTATTGCCATACATTAATGATAATCGGTCCTTTTATGTTGCTACAATGAAAATTCAGGGCCTGTAAGTTGTAACCTTCTGAATTTAGATTTAGATTAACACGAAATTGACAAAATATTAAGAAAATTAATCATCTATTATCCAAAGTCCAACGATTACAATTTTTCACTTTCTTTCTTTATCATTAATCATCGTTATCCATATTATCCAATGTGGAACAAGTACTATTTTCAATATAATTACAGTTATTATTGTTATTATTATCATTATCATTTCCTGTGCATTTTTATTCTTCTCATTTGTATTATTTTCATTATGATCATCATAATTTTTATTATTCTAATCATCATTATCATTTTCATCAATATTGTTATTCCTCAATTAATTCATCTATTTATCTATATATTTCATTCTTTTGATCAATTCTCAATATCCGGGGGGGGGGGGCTGAGGTGTATTCATTTTATCAATCGGTGCCTTAATTGG
The DNA here is from genome assembly GCF_037042905.1 of Lytechinus pictus. NCBI lineage: Eukaryota > Metazoa > Echinodermata > Echinoidea > Temnopleuroida > Toxopneustidae > Lytechinus > Lytechinus pictus. Next base: position 27,725,949 of record NC_087253.1, on the reverse strand, counting down.
AATTACCAGTTAACTTGGTCCTCTGGTGTCTTATTTACAATCTGTTATGCTCTTTAGCAGTCAGGTCAAAGATTGTCACTAAATCATCGTTCAGCTAGATTGGAGTATACGCGAATACAAAGTTATTTGTATATACATATCAAAGGTTGTTTTGAATTTCGAATCATTAAAAATAGTCTGATATTGAACTCCAACTCGTTAACAACTGTAAATACCCACGCGATGCACGTACACCAATTATTAAGACCTGACGAAGCAACATATATCGGCTAGAGCTAGACTACACCCCGCAAAATATTATTGCTTTGATCAAACTTATCGATTAAAACGGATGTGAGGAGATCAAAGCAAGTTGATTTTTACTGCACATACATTTTCAATATATTTTATATGTCTGTTTTATACATTGAAATGTCATTATATGAACATGTTTGACATGTTTGATAAACGTGTTGAATTTGAAATCACACTCTGACTGATTATGACCAGTCTGCAGGATTATCTTCAATATAACTTATTGTTTCATTAATATCAAAGGCAAGAATTACGGGTGAGAAAATTGTAGTATCTCTCTGTATGATCAGACTATCAGCTATCGTCTTCTCGATAGCTTCCGGCAGAGTTCACTGGGAACACAAAAAAAAGGGGAGAAAGGATGGGAAAGGGTAAGGAAAGGAAAACAGAGGAAAGAGGGAAAAGGAAAGGAAAAGGGAAAAGAAAACTACGAAAAACACATTAAAAGGAAAATAAATTAAAGATGACAAAAATGTAAACAAATGTGGGAAATGAAGGTAGAATGCAACGAGCTAAAATCTAAATTGGAAAATAAAGAAAAGGGACAAGATAAAACTACCAGGCTGCCGAGGATTGACGATAACGAGCGAGAAGAAAGATTGATGGTATATAGCATAATGTCGTATGAAAGTCTATCATAAACTTTCTAAATCTCCACAGTTACCGGAGGCTCTGTCCAAGACCCCATGCAGTGGGGGCTCTTCCTCTGTAACCTTTAAAGGACTCGCGTAAATCCGTGCTGATGGGAGGGGGGGGGGGATGACTGAAATATTTTAGCATTTTTTTGGCAATCATGTTTTTAGATATGCAAGGAATTGTCATTGATATGTCCACAGTGACGTACCGTGGGTCAAGGCATTTTAAGGACAATGTCATTAAACAGATATGTATTTCACTGATCAAATAATGCGAGCGCGAAGCACGAGCTGAAAATTTTCATATTCAGACCTAAAAAGGGACATCATAATCAAATTTGTGTAATCATGATAGGTACCTGTCTTGCTAAACAATGCGAGCGCGAAGCGCGAGCTGAAATTTTCTGTATATTTTGACCCCAAACAGCGAGATTTTAAGAAATATATTTTAGGAAATCAATTAAGAATATGCATATCTCACCATAGTCATCTAATGCGAGTGCCAAGCGCTTGCTGATTTTATTCGAATTACATCTGAACACATGAACCACCTTTTGTAGTAATTGCGATCATGATTATCATACGCATCTCACTAATCAAATATTGCGAGCGCGAAGCGCGAGCTTAAAATTTAGATAATTCAGACATGTAGTGGGGCATTCTAAGGTTTCTTTGTAGGAATTAACTGGGACCATACGTATTTCATTAACCAAATGATGTGAGCGCGAAGCGCGAGCTGAAAATTTTTGATATTCAGATCAGAAAAAGGGGCATTTTAAGGACTGATTTTAGGAATTCATGAAGAGCAGACATATCTCACCAATCCACTAATGCGAACGTAATCACGGACATGAAATGTGTCATTATTATATAAGAAGACCTTATTATATGGGGCAATCACTTTTTGAGTCATGTAAAAGAAGCATATGTCACTACATAAAACAATGATAACTCAAGTGCTAGGAAATATATTTGGTTTATATTGACTTGAAAACGGGATGTTGTAGTACAACAGGATTATATATCTCGTTAAAAAGACAATGCGAGCACCAGGAACAGTGAAGACGTAGGCCCTGGGCAAATTATGTTTCATAAAGTTATGATAAAAATATTTCTTATGTAATGTAACATAACATAATTATGATATAATATAACATTATAATTAATAATATTCTCTTCTTTCCCACTACGTTTGTTTTCCTTTCTCCCTCTTTTTCTTCTTTCCCCTTTTCCCCGGTTTTTTTTTTTTTGGTCAGCCGATGGGGGGGTGGGGGGTGGGGGGTGGGTATGTGCCCCTCATGCCCCCCCCCCCGTAGTTACGCCACTGTATGTCCATATGGCAAATACCCCTCCCATATCATTATCTTTTTTACCCCATGATGGTTTAATGGTTTTATTAGAAATTACATTCCATCTCAATCCCTTCCCAAAGACCTTAACATTGATGAATTGGAAAAAACGGGGGTTTCTCTTCAATGTTATAATAAGGACATAAGTATTTCGTTTGGGAATGGTAAACTGCATGCTCTTTATTTGCATTTTATGATTCATTAATATTGTTTCATTTGTTAAGCGGTATTTTAGGAAGAATATTTACCAATAAAACAATTATCTCTTGTGATTTTTTTTTCTCATTTCTTTCGCAAAAAGTGTGGGGGGGATGTTTGTACAGGCCACCCCCCCCCCCTCCTCGAAAAGGAGATTTACGCCAGTGCTTTAAAGGGGGCTACAGTGCCGGCCGCGGGAAACGTCACAGTGCCCCCTAGGGCGAACGCGGTAGCCCGTAGCGGACATTTGAGGGGAGCGGACGAGGGAAGACGCCCGCGTCCGCTCCCCTAGGACATGAGTGCCCTAGGGGACTACCCCGCGTCTATCCTAGGGTGTTTCTGTAGGATGTTCGGCCGTGCATTCTTGGTCGAAAGAAGAGGACTGATTTGACACATTCAAGACTGCATGTGATTTTTATCTCATATCAAGCATAAGTTTTCGAATATTTATCGTGGATAAAATCTGTTATGAAAATTACAAAGTTTTGGGTTGATAACTGGGATTTTAGGCTTTTTCACCGAATTACTTATTGTGTTCGATTACACACTGGGACCAGCATAGAGGGTCCTTTCCTATATATTGATATTCTTTCCGTGGTGTCCGTTATTTCATTCACTCACATGGTTAGTCGTGATTGTAAATGAGTTTCTGACAAAGGAGCAGGTATTTGTCGATGTTGACCCTACATTCCGGAGGTCGTCCTATAACTATTTACTCTATTGTTTCCCTGCATGGTCATCCTTTTTATATACCCTGACATGCCTTTCAGGCGCGGATCTACGAGATTCAGATAAAAGGGAGAAGAAGAAAAAACCAAAAATGAAAGAAAAGGCGAATATGAAGGGATGGATTGAAGACGATAAGGAAAGAGATAAGAGAAATAGAAAAAAGTGAGAGAAGGGGAAAGGGGAGAAAGAGAAAATAGGGGGGGGGGGCGAAGAAGAGAAAGAGGGAGAGGGGGTAAAGAAAAGAAATAAGGAAAAGGTGAAAATCGAGAAGAAAACAGAGGGGATATCAAAATGCAAGGTTAGACAGAAAGAAAATAGCGAAAAGGAAAATAGATTGAAAATCAAAGGGGAGAAGAGTCAAAGGAAGAAAAGGAAGGACAGAATGAGAAAGAGAGAATGATAAGGAGGGGGATATTAAATGAGAGGAAGAAGGGAGACATAATAAAATCGTCCAGTTTTTCATATCAGAAAATACGTTAGTAACTCGCATCTGCCCATTTTTACGCTGATGACAAGTATTAAACATTCTTGCGCTCAATCTTGTAATTATTTTCTCTCACCTTGCTCACAATTTCCTGCTCTCGTTGCATCAATTAAAAACTTGTCCCGAATTAACATCCGCTCATTCAAGAAAGAAAAATTAAAGAAAAAGGCAAATAGGAAGGGATGGAGGGAAAATGAGAAGGAAAATAGAAAAAGTGAGAGAAGCAGAAGGGAGCGAAGAAAAGAAGGGGAAAGGGGAGAAAGAGAAAATAGAGGGGGCTTATTGGTTCATGGTAATATGGATACCATATAGTTCTGCGGTACTTAGTTATGAAACTTGTTTTACTCAGTAATGCTCACACGTGATGATTAAAAGGATTTTCGACTATATAGAGGTGAACCGGGACGGGGCTTTCATTCTTTAACTTGGCTTGACTAATTCCGTTGTTCCCCCGAAAAGAATTGTTAGATTTGATAGTTAGCGTTTGCGTGAGCACCCACCAAAACTCTTAACAAAAGAATGGTTTGTATAGCTCCATTCTTGCTTTGTCGGCAAGTGATAATTAACTCGTTAAGTACCCATTCCACACACTACGTCATAGTAGCTTTCGAAAACATACATGTACTTTTACTTGGGTATGTGTTTAAACATTGAAGCTAAATGTGCTATAATTTTTTTAAATAGTTACATTATGTAAATAGCTTTTGCTGCTTTGCTCTGGAGCGCATTGAGCATCCAATCAAGATGGAAAGTGCGCTTTGCAAATGTCATGTATTATTATTTTTAGCTACCATATAACACTGAATTCTGTATTATACCAAGTTGATACTTGGTTTTATCATTTCCAATTCATATAACAAAATATATTTCGAAGGAAAATCTTGCTTTACTTAAATAAAATTAATAAACAATGTTTATAACTTTAATTGATGTCCGACAAATCTAACAATATAAAACCGCAGTTCGTAAATATGATAGTTTAATCTTTACTTCGACGTCAATTATTCGTGTTATTATCATCATGTAGGTGTATCAGGGATATTAATATTCGTTTCAATCCCATCTATACTTTTATATAAAATTGCGCGAAATATATGTGGTTGTTCTCACTATGAAGCTGCAACCCCTCTTCATTTTTCTCATCCTCCACTTCTTTCTTCTCCTTTATTATTTCCACCACTTTCATCTCTTCCCAATTCGAATATCTACCAATGTAACTTAAAAACCACAATAGAGAGCAGGTAATGTAATCAGATGTTTTAGCAAAAAGATAAATCTGTTACATCTATTGCATTTAGGTAAATTTATATTTTTTATTGGGTGAGGGTTTTAGAGACCCGATTTGAACCGAAATGAAAAGAACATCCTCATTTATTGTTGTTAGCGTATCAACAAATTAATCCCCCTCCTCATTTCTATGAACATCCTGTCATAAATTGGGAAGCGGATGTGATCAAAGGAGATCAAATGTGTGGGCGGGGAGCAAGACTCTACCAGACTGTTGACAATAACAAAAGAACCAAATAAAAAATCGATGAGCACAACCAGTTTTGCTGGTGTTTGCTTTTTGCACGTCTACTTTGTATGATCTTGGTCATACTAGTATTCGTTTTCACCTTTCATTCCCTTTATTAGGGTTGTATCAACCATGTCAACGAATTGACGATCCCAATATTGACCGCACGTTTGTTTTAACATAATGAGAATTCGCAAATGCCCTTGATATTCATAATTCTGTTTTATTTCAAGTTTGTCATTAATGTTTGTTAACATTCACTCTGTTAATAACTTGTCAATTTTGATTTACAAAAAAATCAAGTCTGCTTATTAAAGGTATAGTGTATGATTGGTTGATCTCAGACAAGGGCAATGAATCAATTTTGAAATTATTACATTAATTAAATACCTACATTATTGCTCTATTTTATCACGGAAAAGAAACTTGCATAACTTTTATATTTTCATGATATTGAGGGGTGAAACATATATTATAACAAATCTCGGTTAAACGATATAAGTTTGAACTTTCTTATTGACGCCCTCTCGGGTTAAAAAATAAATTGATATTAGAACACCGTTCGAATCATGCATATTCATTACGACCTCATGCATATTGATGAAATACGTCATGGCGCATGCGCAGTATCAATAAATCATCGTATCAACAAAGTGCAGTACTGTGTGTGTAGCTGAGTAGAAAGCAAACATCGAACGGTGCGTGCAAGCTCAATGAGCCGATGCTAGCCGGCTAGCGACATGCTTGCGCTCTGCTTTAGTTTCAGATATAATCCACTATCTGCGATAGCACACACAGGATAAGAATATTATATTGAGCCTATAGTTCCATGATTGTATCGTACGCGTGGAAAAGGATTCAGACACGTTGATTATCTGACGTGAATGACGAAGCAAAGGATTGCCCAATACGGCTTACTTTCGGAATCTGTTATGTCATGAATCTGAAAGTACTCCAAGACTAAAAGAGATACGAGAATCCCAGAGATGGGCAAGGGCCGAGTTCCGAGTTTGATCTTTATTCATGTGGATTGTAGCTCTTTTATGCACATTTTCCCTTCATGTATAGCTTGGCGTGCTACATACGGAAACTAGAGCGAGGCGCTAGCGCAGCTTACTGTATACTCTGTATACTGACTCCTTGGCCTTCCCCAAAGAAAGGAAAGGGGGAGGGAGGAGAGAGAAGAAAGAAAGAAGTGGATTGGTGAAAGAGAATCAGGAGAGCCATCATAAAGGGATCTGAATACAACATACCCTAATTTGATATTTTGGTGTTTTTTTATCTTTCCTGAATGTTTCAGTCAGTTTCAGATTATTTAGATCCACTCGCACAGTACAGAGGAGAAATTGGAAAAAAAAAGTTAGACCAAGAATATTTAAAACTCTAAAACAGACGGCCACCACCATTCTGTCTACAGCCAAGCATGAAGGGAAAGGGCGAAGAGAAAAACGATTACTTTCAGAGCAGGTTCTACGATATAAAACAGGGTTTGTTTAATACGGGGTTAAATATAGGCCTATAGTAAAACATAACGAAGATGCAATCATATAGGCCTATAGTAAAACATAACGAATATGCAACCCCAATGCGGGGTTAAATATAGGCCTATAGTAAAACCATGAAGCTATTAAGAGAGCTTCATGGTAAAACATAACGAAGATGCAATCCAATGCGGGGTTAAATATAGGCCTATAGTAAAACATAACGAAGACACAATCCCAATGCAACACTTGACTACTCTTCGTTTGTTTAGATTGAACTCGCGAGGTCAAAAGGTGAGCTGAGAAACCTGTTGATGCGAAGTACGTACGTGTAGTCTACATTGTGTAGACCGTGATAGCATGAATGTGACCAACGTACGCATCTGTTGCAAATTTCTGTTATTTCTGTTGCCGAGGTTTTTACCTGACTGCTAAGAAAGCACGAATGCCTGTGAGCAAGCAACCAGGGGACCAACGGCTTAAGGTCGAACAAGCAGAGTAAAGGCGTCATGAGTCAAAAAATGAGGGGGGCAGACATGACGTCAGGGACAAGATTTCTGGGAAAACTCTTATTTTTGCATCCAAGAAAGCTTGCATCGAGATATGGAAAAATGAGAAGTTGAGTATTGCGCGGTGCTATGGTCTAGAAACGCTCTACGTATTCAGAGTTGTGATTTCCAGGGCCGACCAGCATGTAGAGTCTTACAACAGAACTTTACAAGGCACGCCGTGGGGCAAAGTGCAACAACGTATGTGAAAGAAGACTAAGCAAACCTGTACAAGGGAATTGTGCATGCACATTACGTCTGCTTTGAAATGTGGACATTTAGTCCATGGGTCGCCGAGTTTTTATGTAGTATGGGGAGGGGGTGGGGGTAGCCTATAATGATATAGTAGGGCGCTTTATACTTTATACAATCATGGACCTATTAGGTCCATGCTATAATCAAACCATCAGCACGACCAGTGGATGGATGACTGAAAGAATGGATGGATAGGCATATATAAATGGATCATCCAATTGATGTATTTTCCCAAGAAATGGATGGTCAAAGAGAAATGGATACAAATGATGCAGCAATAGATAGGGGCACCCCATGGGAGATCAACTTGCTACCCCTTCATAGACAGTAAACAAGTAGAAAGAATTGATAAAAAGATGAAATTTTATAGCAACAAATGAGAGGAAGAAAGGCCTCCGGGAAAGGCCTACGCATACAGAGTGAGCACGAGCAGTTCAACCGTTGAAAAAATGTGGATGACTGCGACATGAGCAGGACAAATACATTACTTTCCGGCATTACTGACTTGCATCCGGGACTTGCATCTTGATTGGCATAACATTTTAGACTTATTTATCAATGGAATTGTAACTCCCATTTCCCTGCTATAACTATAGGAAAAACGAATGATAACTGTTGTTTTATAGACGTGGAAATTTATGCTTCATATTAGGACCAAAGAGATTCTGGCGTACGTGTCAATATTTCAAAACTCATGCGGGAAAATAATATAATCATTTTTTATGATTGAAAAAAAAGTGCCCAAGTTCACACTGTCACGATTTTTTTTTTTGGTGGCGGTGCTGAGGAAAATTTGACAAAGCAAAAGAAAAACATTAAAAAAGGTTCCAATACAAAATGTTGGTAATTTTCCTACATTTATCCAATTCGACACCTATACCAGAATTCCAGGGGGAGCTGCCTACATGGAAAATAATGCACGCCGCACCCCATTGTAAAATCTTGGGGGTGCTTTGCACCCCCGGTTCCAAGGGCCATAATTATAATCGCGGAATAATTAATCGTATCAGATCAGTCGAGGCGATCGTATTGATCGTAGAAATGGTTGGAATGGTTCAACTATGTGGTGATGTTGCTTTTTTTGCAGGATTTTTTTGCATTTATTGGAATAATATACAAAACAAATTTACAATGCTTGAGACATGATCATAATACAAGTGACAATCTTATATGTAGTGACTGGAGAAATACAATATATAAAAAAATATATATATAAAATGAGTAAAATGCAGAGGCAAACTATATACAGTAAGCAAATATGTGCTTGAAGCATATAGCAGCCAAAATAAAAATGAAATTTCGAAACGAGACAAAAATAAAATTGTTATTTTGGGGCAAGCCCCATCTGGCGAGGTTTAATGGGTATACGCTTTTTCTGATCATGGACCCTGATGTACTTAATTTATGATGATGTAATGCACATGTGCTGCCGATGAAAATATAATATTTTGCCTTTATGGGTGTTTTACAACTCCAGGGGGATCAATGAGAATACAGTAATAGTTCTGAATACGCACTGAGAGAAGTAAAGGCCGGGCACTTCCATTGACGAGTGGATACCATGCGCGACCATGGGGTCTCGAAAAGCACCCAAACACGTATTTTCCATATTCTGAAACTGCACCCCTTAACAAGTATTGGCGTCTCAAACCGACCCTTAACAAGTATTGGAAACAAAACGATACTCTTGGCAAGTATTCCCGAAATGAACCCCTAAACAAGTACAGCGATATTTTATTGTTATGTCGGGTCCGTCGGTCGTTGGTTTTACCTTTACACATTTTGGTTTAGTACGGCCCCACCTTCCACAACTCGCGCAAGTCGGACTCTAAACATCCTTTATAAAACATTTTAATTTTGTTTCATCATCCCCGAAAATATGACCCTAAACACGTAGCTTTCCTAGCAACATAGATACCCTTTTTTCATTTTGTGTTTTTGACAAAAAGACATCCTTTTTACGTGTTTTTTTGGGTCGCGCATGGTATCCACTCGTCAATGTAAGTGCCCCCCCCCCCCCGGAGTGAAGGCAAAGCGGTCATGGAGCATGCAAGCAAACGAGTAATTATAATTCCTTGAATAGTCATACCATAATAAAGTTGGAGAGGATAATATTGAAATAAATAGAAAAATAACATTAAAAAATGCGAACATAAGGAATACACACAACCCCCAACCCAAGGCTAGGAATTGTGTAAACATCGAAAAATACAGAAAGATGTTAGGAACCATGCTTGAACTATTCATGAATACAACCATTGGCGTAAATAATAAACGTAAAAAATATGAATTAAGGGGCCAGATATATGTGTCGGGCACAAATCATTTTTTATCGGTGATAGATTTTGACATAATATTCAGATATTAGTTCCCCTTCTCGCTTTCTTTTTGTATTGGCCGTGACAAATTTGGGAATCCATATAGCCCAAATCCTTCCCCATTATTTTGAACGCCACTGATTTCAACTGGATATCGTCAAAAAATATTGATTGATTGATTTTATTTCGCAAGTCACCATAATATATATACAGTAGCATTAAAAACAACAGACTTACACAGGATGACCCACGAAAGCTCTAAGGCTATTTTCCAGTAGGGAAATAGGCTTTACCTTGTAAATAAATATTACCTTGGAAATAAGCTTTACCTTGTAAATAAATATTTACAAGGTAGTCAAACTGACAGCAGATGCAGCGTGTAAACACAGTATGAATTTCATTACATGATAATAATAAAATGATAATTACGTAATGTCATGGGTGGTGAAACAAGGATGTGACGTTTTGTAATTCGCTACGCAGGCTTTTGATAGTAAAGCTGATGAAATACAGGGTTGAAAGTAAAATAATGAGAAAGACTGAAATGAAACGATCTATTCAAAATATAAATTCCATGAAAGAGAAGCGATTCAGACAGAGTATTATATTGCGTTTACATTCCCTTTGATTCATATTATTTTGATTCCCTTTCAACAATCTACTTCTTTCTTTATTTCTTCTCTCTCCTCCATGCCCCCCTTCCCTTTCTTGGGGCGGCGGGGGATGGGGGGGGGGGTATCGGATATGAGAAAGCATGCAGTTTAGGTGTTATGGCACACTCGGACAAGTTCAATTTAGTGGCCTAGTAGGTCCATTGGTAAATTGCCAAGTCGTCGACTGCCAAGTGCCAACTTGCACTCACCACATGGTCTGATTTAATTTAGACCATATCCATTCCGTTCATCAATATTTCGTCGAACAACTATTTGGTCCAGTATCCAATTCATTTTCATTCATTTTGCACAATAGCACGTTGTCCAATTAGACCAAATGGTATATGGACTGAATGGCTATTGGACCAACTGGTTACTAGACGATAGTGGATGAACATAATTATGGTAGACTTTAATCAATGATAGTAGGCGAGTTGGCAATTTGACGATTTGGCATCAGACGAAATGGAATTAAACTGATCTGATCCATGGACTTATATAGTATCACACCGGCATAGATAAAGAGGTACAAAAGTGGAAACGATGCCCGACGGACATGCGCATATCCAGGATTTTGCACCACGAGGGGGTCACTATTTTTGCGCCCCTGTGAACTTTTCGGAAAATTGCACCCCGACCCGACCACTCAGGCAATCAAAGTGCCTAAATGCATTTTGAATTGTCTTATTCCACAACCACGTGAAAAAGGCAATCGAAGACCATTTTTTTGTAATGTGTCCATGTAAAAAAAGATCAAAGTTGTATCCACTTCTTGAAAAGAATAAATGCGACCAGAAAGCATAGAATTTTTAAGCGTTTTGGGGTTTCAATTTAGTTCAACTTTTCATCAGAGTGGTAGACCATACTAAAATTATGTGCGGGAGCTGTAATTTCTTAACCGGGGCTAGATCCAGCTTTCGCCAATAGGGGAGGGGGATATTTTCATCTGTTTTCCGATCAAACATTCTACGCTTTTTGCAACCGTGAACATGATATGTATATGAATTATTTAAACAATTATTAACGTGAGCTGAATTTTTTTTATATTCTGACCTAAAATTTGGGGGAAAAAAAAATCTATGAGCACTTTTGGCAATCAAGAACAGGATTGGTATCTATCAACATTTTATGCGATCACGAAGTGCGAACTGACAATTTTTGAATTCCCAATCCAAATCCAACACTGGACATCATAAGCACTTTTTATAACCATGAACAGGATGGGTATATAGCTAAATAATTAATGCGAGCGCTAAGCGCGATTTCAAATTTTTTGATATTCTGACCTCGTAAATTTGTGCGAGTGCGAAGCGCGAGCTTAAAAAGTGATTGATATTTTGACCTAAAATGTGGACATTCTAAGCACTTTTGGTAATCATGAACAGGATTGTCATCTAACTAAACATTGATGCGTGAGTGGTGAATATCCATTCGGCACCCCCTAGGTTGAACATCAATTCGGCGCCCCTATATGTCAAACAGCAACTCGACAACCGTATATAGGAAAAATAATTATTCGGCGCCCCATCCCCAAGGTTAAACATCATTTCGGTGCCCCTATGTCGAACATCTATACGGCGCCCCGAGGTAAAACATTAATTCGCCCCCCCCCCCTAGGATGAAGATCAATTTGGCACACCCTAGGTCGAACATCAATTCGGCGCCCCTAAGCAAAACATAAATTCGGCACCCGCTATATACATGCTATAGGTTGAACATCAATTCGGCGCATCCACCCCCCCCCCATGTCAAACAGCAATTCGTCAACCCTACGAAAAAAATATCGATTCGGCGCCCCCTTGGTGCCCCTATGTCGAACTTCGATTCGGCACCCTCCTATGTCGAACATCTATACGGCTCCCCGAGGTAAAAAATCAACTCGACGCCCCTTATTTCGAACCACAATTCGGCTCCCCGATCTATGTTGGACTTCAATTTGGCAGCCCCTAGGTCGAACATCGATTTGGCGCCCCCTAGGTCAAACATCAATTCGGCGCCCCCTAGGTCGGATATCAACTCGACGCCCCTTATTTCGAACCACAATTCGGCTCCCCTATCTATGTTGGACTTAAATTCGGCGCCCCTAGGTCGATTATCGATTCCGCGCCCCCCCCCCCCCCTAGGTCGAACACCAATGTGGCGCTTCTTTGTTTCCCTCCTCTCTTTCTTGCCCCCTTTCTCTTCTCTCCCCTCCCTTTTCCTCCCCTTTTCTTTCCTTCCATTTTCTCCCTATTTTGGCGCCCCCGAATACGCGCATGGTATAGAGCTACGGATATAGAGAAATAAGGACAAAGATGTAATGAAAATATAAAAACTCTTGAAATACTTTACGTTTTCTAGGCAAACAAGAATCCAAACTCCAAAGCGTATAAATAACGTCCGGCTGAATAGACCTCCATTTGCATCCTGTTTGATATGCTTTCCTGTAAGTTCCATTGTGGGCAAAATAAAGGGCAAAAGTAAGTCTGCTTTCTTTGAGAGGGTGTAAATGATGATATATTAAAATACCAGCGAGTGCCATAGGTGACGGAACGTATTTTCAATTTTTTTTTTTTTTGGGGGGGGCAAAGCGAAAAAAGGCACTTATATGCAAAAATTTGCATTTTTTATGCAAACTGATATTTTCACCATGAGATTATCATCTGTGTTAAGTAGTTGTGCGTTTTGTAGTAATTAAATTGAGCAAAACCTTTTTAAAGTCTTTTCTGATTGATAAAATATCTATTTAGGCTTTATTTTTCCGGGAGCGAGCGTAGCAAGCAAGCAGTTTGAACATTTTCAAATCTATTTTCAAATCTGAAGTTTTGAAACTCGCCGTTTTTTGGTCAAATCGCGCAAATTATTGTTAAAAGAGCATTCTTGCGAGGTGTTAGAGCGCAAATCGCGAGCTATAAATTCTAGACATTGCTTGTACTAACATGACTAATAAGACATGAAAATCAAACATTCCGAGCAATTTTGTTATGAAAAAGATGTGCATCTAATTGAAGAATGGACGCGAGCGCGATATTCCAACCAGAAAACTGGACATTCTAAGCACTTTTTTTAACCCAAGAACTTAATTGTGTGTCTTAATAAATAATAATTGATGCGAAGAGCGAGCCGAAAATTTGTAATATTTCAACCTGAAAACTGGATATTCTAAGCAGTTTGAAACCAAGAACATAATGTGTACCTTTGATGCGAGCGGAAAGCGCGAGCTGAAGATTTGTGACATTTAAACCTGAAAATTGAACATTATAAGCACAAGTTGTAACCAAAACAAAGTGAGTGCCTTCCTAAAAAATAAATGATGTGGGCGCGAAGCGCGAGCCAAAAATTTTATGATTTCCAACCTAAAATGTATCGTTTGACTTCAAAAAAGGTATTTTATTTTGAAAAGGGACATACATGTACATCATTTTGAAATAAGTGCACTCTCCATTTAAAAAAGGCATTTTTTTCCTACTGGGATTTTTTTATGTAGGGGGTTAAGTGCCCCTGCCGCTCCCCGGTTCCGCCGCCCCTGCTGCTAATGTAGCCTCGGGTTATAATTTGTATCTAAGTTCAAACTGGTATCAACAAAAAAATGTTGGTATGACTGCATTTTATAACGATGGTTTTCTTTAAAATATATATTTTTTACCATTTCGATCCATCACATGTTTGCATTTTTTTGTCCGTCGATATGCCCAGCGCTGAGAGGTCATGCCAAAACGTGATTTTGCATGAAGTACATTCTCTGAACCATCATCGGAACTTCGGAATCACACAGAGATGGAAGACCCCTTCCCCCAAATAGTTCCGCCTAGTTGTATGTCCTCGAATATATATATATATATATATATATATATATATATATATATATATATATCTAATAAAGATATCAGAAATGCGAAACACAAATTCACGAGTAATGCAGTTTTTGCAATAAAATTTGCAATTTTATTATATCACCATGATAAGTACGTAATTTTATTATCCGAGCACATGCAGCGGACCGAGGAGGAGTGGGTGGAGGGAGAGGCACCTAGGAGACGTCACACTTGTTCTTGTTCAGTATATACTACCATAACAAGTTGGAAAAGAAAAATACAATTAAAGAGAAACTTGGAGGGGGATCGATGTTACATGGTTATAACATACCAGTGTTGTAGTGCCTTGATGCTCGGCCTTGGCCTTAAGGCGCCTTAAGGCCTACTTTTTCAAAGCCTTGGCCTTGAACATTCAAGCCTTGGCCTTGAGAGGGCCTTGGCCTTGGCCTTGAGGATTTTGAGCCTTGAAATTTCAAGGCATTTTCAAGGCATTTTCAAGGCTTTTTCAAGGCATTTTTTTTTTTGGTACTTTCATTTGTTTTTAAATAAGTAATTATAAATGTTACTATGATATTTGTAATTGTTCTGTATATTTAATGGCACTACTTCCAGTCAGCAGTAGTAAGTGTACTGGTAGTGCTATAAATTGTGATTATCACCATCATCAAGAATTATCATCAATTCATATTCATGTATGTGACAAAGAAAACAGTAATGATGAAAAAGAGCATTATTTATTGGTAACGTGTTGTAATCATGACTAATAATGATAATGATAGTAATAATCATTATGATAAAGATTACAGTGATTTGATGACAGGAATAATTCTGACAGATCTGACAGCAAATTTTGACAACAATTTTCATAAAGAATAATAACAAGGACTTTCATTGTATTATTTCCTTTGGCCAAGAAGAATGTTTTAAGTATTAATGATATTCCGAAAAGATTTGGTAAACTTGAACACAATCTTCAATTTTGTCATATCCAAATGGGTTATGTCAATGGCATGATGAACCAAAAGTTTTGAGAGGCCAAGCATGGCATATATATATAGAGCAAAATTTTTGCCAAAAAAAAGTTGAAAGCAATGTAAGTGAGCGAGCGAGCGAGCGAGCAAAATTTTTTACCCTCTTACTATAAGAAAAGCTAATTTTTGTGATAGATTGTGACAATATGTTAAGAAAATAATATCACATTTACTCCTTTAATCCATATTTTATTGTTCGAAATAGACACCAGAAATGAAATACTCCTAAAATTTGTTTTGCTCAATTGATCGTGGGCCCGGCAGCCGCTGTGCAGCGCCAGATTGACGAGGCTCTATCTCTTTAATTATTGAACGCCAAACAGGGTAGCAGCAACTCCCATCTTTAAACGTCTTTTGGTCTGACGCGGCCGGGGTTTGAACCCCCGACCTTGCGGTTGTGAGACGGACGTTCTACCAACTGAGCCAACACACCGGTTACCTTTCCTTTTTTCCTTTTCTAAATTTATTCTTGGTGGTGGAACTTCTCTCTCTTTTTTGAGGGGGGAGAGGGGGTTCTGATATTTGTAAAGAGGTGAGAAAGGGGAATATAACTTTATTTTGTTAGTATTCTTTATTCCGGTTTTTGAGGTAAAATAAGTGTAGAAGATACAAGAAATGAAAATTGAAATTTAAAAAGGGGTTGTGAGCAGGAAAAAAACATGAAAACGGACACGAGTCCTAAAAGTGACTCATTTTCAGGTCAGCATTTGAAAATTTCAACTTGTGCTCTCTTGTCCCCCCCCCCCCCAAAAAAAAAAATCCTTGTAGGAAAAAATGCCCCTTTTCCAAAATCGGAAATACTCTTTTTTCCAAATGAAATGTGCCCTTTTAAAATAAAATACATTTTTTTTAATAGTAAATTATAATACATTTTAGGTTCGAAAATCGCCAAATTTTGGATCGCGCTTGCATCATTTATTGTTTAGTACAGTATTAATCCTATTCATGGTTACAAAAATGTTTAGAATTTTTAGGTTAGAATATCACAAATTTTTGGTTCGCGTTCTGCACTTGCATCAATTATTGTTAGGTACATGTAAGGTACTCAATATGTTCCTGTTTACAAAAAAAACGTTTAGAATATCCAATTTTCAGGTTGGAATATCACAAATTTTTGAGCTCGTGCTCTGCGCTCGCATTATTTGATCGGTGAGTTATGTATCATATTTATGAGTCACTAAACATGCTAAATGCAGTCCTTAACAGCTTACTTTGCGGACCTGTCAGTATATTAAAAATTTCAGCTCGCGCTTAATTATTAGTTAGATGCACATCTTTTTCATGATTACAAAAACAGCCCGGAATATTTGATTTTTATGTCTCAATGTCAAAAAGTTTTTGCTTATGATTCGCGCTGGCAACATCTCGCAAGGATGTCCTTTTAAAAGTGATTAGCCCTGTAATTGACCAAACATCAAGTTTTTCAACTTCAAAATTGAATTTTTTTAAACCAATAAATCCAAATATCTGTCTTATCAATGAGAAATCACTAAAAAGGCTTTGGTCAACTTAATTTCCACAAAATACACAACTACTTCACGTAGTTGATAATCTCATTTTGAAAACATCTGTTTGCACCAAATGCCAATTTTAAAATATAAGTACCCTTTTTGGTTTTGACCCCCCCCCCCAAACAAAATACGTTCTGCCGCCCCTGTCCCAGGGAGTGGAGAAAGACATACGTTGAGAACGGGCATGCCAGGATCAGATGACCGTGGTAATAATAATTATTGCAATGTAAATCACATAAAAAAATAATAAATTATAATAATAATTTAATAATAAAATAATAATTATATGTACAAAGATAACTATATTATTATTTTAAATTAATGTCTAAATCTACCATGAAATTATTTTTGTTTTTCATGTACAAAAGTCAAAATTTTTGCTCGCTCAGTTCGCTCGCTCTCACCTATTAAAGTTTGAAATGCCTTGGCCTTGGCCTTGGCCTCGAGGTTTTCAGGCCTTGGCCTTGGGTTTCCATGCCTTGGCCTCAGCCTTGGGTATTGAAGCCTTGGCCTTGGGTATTAAAGCCTTGGCCTTGGCCTTGGCCTTGGAGGTTTATGCCTTGACTACAACACTGTAACATACAGACCTACGCACCGATATCATAGGCGGATCCAGGAGGCCGACGTTACGCCCCCCCCCCCCCCCGATATTGGCAGCGCAAAGTAATATGAACGAAAGCAGAGGGGGGGGGGGCAAAATATAAGAGGAAGAATGAATAAAAAAAGGTGAGGGGAATTCAGACTTGGGGGAGGGGTGGGAGCCAATCATGTCACTACACATGTATACAAACAATTTAGCCCGCGCTTTGTGTTCGCATTGCCTGTTCGATGGAACATCTATTCATCTATACCAATTCATTTATTGATTTATTCATTCAGTCATGGTTAAACAGGTTCACAAGTTCAGAGTTATTAGTATATAAAATCATAGTAACAAGTACAATAACAAGGTACAATTCATATCAAAATAGTATGAGACATAAGAAATATTAATTGATCAATGTAATACAAAACACGGAAACATTGTTGAAGGGCTTATAGTAAAACGAACAAGGGAACTAAATAGGCCTTTACTTATTCAAATTTTTGAGCACCTCATCCGTCAGTGTGCATCTTGTTTAATGATCATATTGCTCAGATCAATTTTCAGGACACAATACACAGTCCGAAAATAATACCTCACGCTCGCATTTTTTATAGGGCTTAGTACTGTTACAACTATAGATTCCAACAAAAACTAGCTTTGAGCTGCCGATCGATCGGGAAAAATGTGGATGAAAATATTGTTCACCCCGGCCCCGTTATTAGTGAAAGCTGGATCCGCCCCAGAATATATTGTTTAAAAAAAAGGCATAGGCCACGCGGTATTTGTCATTTTTTAGTGATAAATACATTGAGGCAGTATATTGACAAATAATCACTGGAAGAGAAAGAGCATCTTATAGGCCTATATAACGCACAAAGCAAAATAATGAAAAATGGCGGCCAAGCTAGTTCAATACAAAATGATTTCCTTTTCCTTTAAAAAAAATGTTACAACACGTTATAATAAGGAACAAATCAAAATACAGAACCTGAAGAAATTGATAACAATTCAGTGAATCGGAATCGAAACAAAAATGCGTATGTAAATATAATTATAAAATAGAAATAAAAAACGGGAAAAAAAATAAGAATAGCCCTTTCACAAGCAACCATAATTCTCCCTCCCTTCATACCCTGGACAAGTAAAGAAAAAAAAATACAGCTAGAGAAACGAAGCAAAGATGAAAAGCAAGGAAAGGGAAGAAAGCCGTCTCTCGGTACCTGGTACTCTGCCCAGATATCAAGATGTACGTAGGACCTATTCTCCGCGATTTGAAAAACAACGTGCATAACATCACAATTATTATGATGGTCATTTTAAAAAGTTCCTTGGTTGTTTCCAAGTTATTTAATTTGCCGTCGAGGGACTGCGCGAATGCACACGCTCCTACAGGATATGAATGAAAAAGTCGCAAATAGACTCCGCCGTTCAATCCGATACTGTTACAGTACATAGCCGGTATACAGATCGGCACGTGAGACAAGCGCAGAGGCGATGGATATGAATATTCATGAGCAGGTATTGATGTCATTTGGTCTCAAGGTGGCGCTCTTCATTTTTTATGTCAATTTCAAAATCTGCATCAAAAGAAAGCTCACTTGGCAAAATTTCTCTTCTTTATATATTTTTTTGAGAATAAAAACAGTTATTTTGGCCAATGCAATACATTTTATGGACTCAGAACTTGTTTATGAGTATTTTGATAAGCGAAGAGTGAAATCTAAAAAAAAGTTTTGAAATAAACCAATGTCACAATTTACCTTTAATGCCTTTTATCTATTTTAATTATTTTTTTTTTATATCCCTTTATTTCTTCTTTCCGGATTCCACCCTGTGCACCCCGTTAAACTCAGGGAAGAATGTTTCAAATGTTTTCTAGTTCTTACACTGTTCACAATAAGGAGATGTGATTAGGTGTATTGTTTACGCTGAAGGGAGAGGAATGGGTGCGTATGGAAAAAATATCCCAAAAGATAGAGAATTGATCTCCATGACATTAACTCACAATTGTGTCCTATTTTTTAAAAACAAGTTTGTATGATACACGTATGCCTCCCACGTAAGGCGTAAGGAAAAAAGTTTACCTAATGCATCAAATTAGATTGATTGATTAGATTCATTGCGGTAAATGAAATACAATAAATTCGATGTTCCAGCAAAATGACCAGATTTCACAAAATTAAATACGGGACAATCGACAAAGCACTATGTACCATCGGATCGACCGAGCCAGGCCAAAAAATCAACAAAAAGGCTACACAATGTTAGACTTGTTAACAAAATATAATTAAGAAAGGGGAAGGGAGGGTGAGCGGAAGAAAGAAAAGAGAAAATAATGAGGAAACAAGAAATGAATTTAGACGAAAGAAAAAAATAAGGAAAAATTAAAAGGAAAAAAGTTTGAATAAAAGAGAGAACGGTTTCCGTCATTACTTGTAATGAATAAAGAAAGAAAGAATTAAAATAAAGGAAGGGAAGATGAATAAATGTGTGAAAGAAAAAACATAAGGAGAGAAAAGAGAAAAGTAAGAAAAATGGAGGAAAAGAGAAAGAAATAAAAAGAATTCCTTCATTATTTGAAAGAAACAAAGACAGAATAAAACATGAAGGAAGAAAGGGAAAGAGGGAATAAGGGAAAACAGAATAAAAAAAAAAGAAAAAAATAACATCTACAAAAAAATCATCTACAATAGATTCCGATCACGCTAGTTTAAAAACATAATGGTCTATCACAAGATCACCAAAGTACATGCACATGTAAACATAATGCAATGTACGTACCCTAGGGCACCCGAGGATAAGTGCGGGCACGGCCAATATTATATAGCACGCAGGAAACTGCGGGCCCGGGAAAACGCCCTCGTCTGCTCCCCTTGAATACCCTCGGTTAGACGCAAAAGCCCCCTAGGGTGTTTGCGTGCTCGGGCGTGACGTTTCCTGCGGCCGGCACTGTATAACGGCCCGTGTACGGACCCTTCCTGCATTGAACTTTGAGTTGAAGCACGGATGATGCCATCCAATAAATATCCGATGGAATCATCCGATAACCATCCGATGGCATCCGATAGCCATCCGATGGAATCATCCGATAACCATCCGATGGCATCCGATAGCCATCCGATGGAATCATCCGATAACCATCCGATAGCATCCGATAGCCATCCGATGGAATCATCCGATAGCCATCCGATGGAATCATCCGATAACCATCCGATGGCATCCGATAACCATCCGATGGAATCATCCGATAACCATCCGATGGCATCCGATAGCCATCTGCAGTGCACTTTTTTTTGTTCATGGGACAGGATCAAACCCGTTAAATTATATATAATTTGACGCCGATTTAGGGGTGATCAAACCCGGAATTAATTGAAAAAAAAGGTTAGATGATAATTTTGAAGACTCCTTGGAACATTTTTTTGTAGCATATAGGGGAAGGCGGGGTAAGTTGAGCATCGGGGCAAGTTGAGCCACCACCCCATGCCAATAATGAATGAGTCGGACATCGTGGCGGTGCCATGTATTCATGATCCATTGCATAACCCCTAACCCCAACACATTTTTTTCAACTTTGAAACAAAAAGTACTTTTTTAGAGGGAAAATACAACTTTCAGCCAAAAAATGTAAAAAAGGGTGTGAAATAGATAAGTGCTTTTTACACGCACACGTCTTTAAATATAATAAAGACATAAAAACAACATTGTTAGTACAAGTATGGATCTTCATTTTCGTCGTAGTTTTTTACATGATGGAAGCATAAGATATGTAAGGATGCGAAATTATCGCATTAAGTTAGGACTGGGGGAAGTTGAGCAAACGAACATGGGGCAAGTTGAGCCATGGTAGTTCTTATGGTAATGTATATAAAAATAAAAAAAACCTTAAAAAGCCATCGATATGGAGGCAGAAAGGAGCAAATTTACATGACTGTTCTCATCCTTTTAGAGGATGTTGGTATTTATAGAGAATTTGCGAGTTAAAAAGACTTAAAAAAAAAAAAACCATTAACAAGTGGAATGCCTCTGGCGGTCTCACCTGCATCACGCGATTCAATATAGCAGCAGTGCTGATTTTGAAAACTACTATAACTCGCGCAAGATGTTCAGTGATACTTGGTTACTCTCATTTCCACGTTTTATGAACTAGACCAATACACTTACAGAGATATGATGGTAATTCAACAGATACCCCATTATGGTCAGAGTTCATTGACCTTTGACCTTGGTCATGTGACCTAGAATGCACACAGGATGTTCAGTGATACTTGATTACTCTTATGTCCAAGTTTTATGAACTAGACCAACACATTTTCAAAGTTATGATGGTAATTCAACAAATACCCCAATTTGGCCATAGTTCATTGACCCTAAATGACCTTTGACCTTGATCATGTGACCTGAAACTTGCACAGGATGTTCAGTAATACTTGATTACTATTATGTCCAAGTTTCATGAATCAGATTCATAAACTTTCAAAGTTATGATGGTAATTCAACAGATACCCCCAATCCGGCCAAAGTTCATTGACCCTAAATGACCTTTGACCTCGATCATGTGACATGAAACTCAGGCAGAATGTTTAGTAATACTTGAATAACTTTATGGCTAAGTTTCATGAACTAGGTCTATATATTGTCTAAGTTATGATGATATTTCAAAAACTTAACCTCAGGTTAAGATTTGATGTTGACGCCGCCGCACAGTGGGCCAGGAGAGAGCAAAAGTGCGCCAAAACTGGTTTTTGGTCATGAAACAAATTTTGTTTTTTTCATGTTCTAAGCAAAGATAAGAACCTGTAGAATGCCTCCGTACAATATTTCTCCATTAAATTGAATATTAGTTGCCCATTTTTATTCAATGTTACCGGAAAATGACTCTTTACGGCTACCGCATGTGTAAATTACACGTTTTAGATATTTCACTGTTTTGACAAAACGGATTGCTTAATTTATTTTTAATTCACGGTGCTCTTTGATGAATAATTGTTTTAAGTAATCAACGATTTTCAAGATAAAATGATAATCCCTTCAGAGGCAATTTTGGACGAAACCATTTGACAATGGGGGTGTTTTAGCATTTTTTTTTTCATGAGCATTTCTTTTAGAAATTGCTGCCGATTGCTGCGCTGTAAATACCATGGCGGTCTTTGTTATAGTTCATGCTTTACACTGATACCAAATTTAGCTGCATATACGTGCAATTTCTGGAGATATAACCAATTTTTCAACCACATGTTCGCCGTATTTATCACAAAAATCGGTCCAAGTTCCTGTCCCATTATATGCGCGTGCATGCCGAACGTTGTGGGTGACATTAAACATCAAACTCCCCGTCGCGTTCTGGGAAAGAGAGAGAGAGGGGGGGGGGGTGTCTAGCTGGCTCAAGTGTGTGGCTTTTGTGACTGGTGTCTACCTTTAAAATATTTTCGTTAAACATACGTAAAGGCAAGCTTTCATTTCCAATTCCACTAACTATATAATAATACATGTAACGCAACTTCATTTTGATGCCAAACTGTTCCATCCCGTGTTCCATAATTTGATATGCTGTCATACTGAGAAGATTAATTCTTAAGGTAAGATTCCCGGGTAAGATTATATATTTGGTTTGTTGTTCATAAACCAAGTAGAGGCTATAACACACATGACTAGGGATGTGATAGGTCTCTCGCAGTTTTCTGACAAAATATGAAAATGTGTATAGGACACAGATGGGATATACGTGGCCTCTATTACATGTATAAATTGCATTATCATTATTAGTATTTATCCCCCAAAAGGGTTTGTAACTTCACATACACGTATGAATTCGTTTATCTCTTGGCTCATTCTAAATTTGCTATAATTGTTGGTATCGATCAAGAAGAAAGTGTATATTATTATTTCAATGATTGTTTGGTTTATGATTCTCATTGACTTTATATGTATTCCACATGCTAATGGTAACAGGTGACATTGTGATTAGGAGCAAGTTTTTAAGAGTACAACAATCACAGCCTCTTCCCCCTGATGTTCAAAGTATGCTAAAAAGATCTTCTCACCAAAGGCACAATAGTTGTTGAGATAGTAGAGAGAGACTCTGATTCGGAATAACTTTGTATACGCCGTTCTTGGTAGGCCTTGTAGGGCCTTGTACTGATTAACCTGCAGAGGACCCGGCCTCTAATCACTGGAATCATTATTTTAAAGATTTCACTGTCCACTTCTGGTATCAATCCATTTTAATTCATGTAGGTGTGGTTAATCATTGTAGACAGGGAATAAAAATACTCCTTTTCATTTTTTTTTTTACAATTTCACTTTGAATTTTACAATTCCGGATTCATGGTAGGACGCCCTCTTTAAGCGATACTCAGGTCACCAATTGAATTATTTGTACCCCGAGCACAGACTTTTCTGGTTTGGTTGCATGTTTGTGTGTTTGCTGTTTGCTGATATGCTTAATTATTGCTGAAATTTATCTAAAACTAGTTTCTGAAAATTTGAAACTTATTGTAGAATTAGAAACATGTAATTTCTGCTCATATGTTAACAGCCAATCAGAAAACAGTATTTTAACGACGTCATCAATATTTGAAAATACTTTTATTGAATTCTACCAAATTTAATCATACAAATGTGTGAATAATGGGTTTTGGCGCATTTTGGGTTCATTCTGGCCCACTGTGCGCCGCCGCCGCCGCCGCCGTCGGAAAAGCGGCGCCTATAGTCTCACTCTGCTATGCAGGTGAGACAAAAATTGACACGCTGGTTCTGCCCCCATACATTTTGTACATAGTTTTTTGTGGCTCAACTTACCCCAGAAGGTGGCTCACCTTACCCACAGATGGGGCAAGTTGAGCCGTTTGACATCTCTTTTTTCAAAGTGACTTTTAGTGTAGGGGTAGAACGTTATATATAGGTGAAAAATATTTTAGAAGAATTAGATTTTAAGACCAGGTATTGTTTTTTTATACAAGATCATTAATCAAATCAATTCTAGCATGCAAACAGCAAAAAGTGTCACAACTTACCCCGCCTTCCCCTACTTGTTTTTAGAAGCAATAATATTCCTATTTCTTTTCTCCCCTCTTACTCCACTTCATCTCCTTTCTTTCCTATTCTTTCACTTTCACACTTTCTCTCATCTCCCGTAGCTCCTTTTCCCCATTCCCACATCCCCTCCGACCCTCCCTCCCCCCCCCCCAAATAATCGTAAATACCCAATACGCTGAATCTATTGGTTGACAATCAAACTGTGATTGATACTTTGAGTTGCGTAAGGTCATACCTTTTCTGCAACAGGCCTATAGGGAGATGAATGGAATGTATGGAAATCAGTTTTAATATGTTCCCAGGTGATCCTTTTATTACTTAGTGATGTAAGTCAAATGACAGATTCCATGGTTCATTCATTTATATTATTCTTCATTGTGTTTTGTAATAATTATTTTTTCAGTCTTCTATAAACCCAACCATGGTTGAAGCATTAAAGACTGTCATCTCCCAGAGTACAGAGTGTCGAGTGTGTCTTTCTACATTCACCGATCCCAAGATCCTGTCTTGTTCTCACACTTTCTGCAAGACTTGCCTGGACAACCTATTGGAGTGCCAAGGTAACTGCCAGATCCGATGCCCTGTCTGCAGAGCTGTGACCCAGGTCCCAAACGAAGATGTCGGCAAACTACAGGTAAATCTTGCTTTGAAAAGTCTAATAGAGGATATGAAGGGCCATCCTCAGATTTGCACAAATTGTAAATCAAATGACAAGCCCCATGCTGTTGTCTACTGCCAAGACTGTGGCAAGTATCTCTGCACATCTTGTCTTAATACCCACTCTCAATGGGAAGGCTTTATCGATCATGAAGTCATTGCCATGAGTGAGATCTCATCAGGAAAGGTGTCTGTACGTAGATACCGGAAATGCAGGAAACACCCGAAAGAAGATGAGGATTACTTCTGTTCCACCTGCAGGAGATTCACATGCTTCAGATGCGGTGTGATGGAACATAAAGACGAGGGACACCAGGTCGTCGAGGGAGCTGCTTATGAGGACAAACACGTGAAGAACATCGAAGACCTGAAATCAAAGGTTGAAAATCAACAGTCATGCTTTCAGAAGTACATTGATTTCATTGATGAGCAGAGGAAGAGTGTTGACAATGCCAAGAAACAGTGTACAGGTGACATCAACTCAAATCATATGATGATGCGGTCCGGCAGTTGAGAGAGAAGAGAGAAAGCTTGCTAAGAGAAGTCAAGGAAACGACCGAAGCAGCAGAGAAAGAACTGGAAAGCATGAAGACCACGGCTAAGAAGTACATCAATCAGTTGACGACCATGGCTGAAATGGTAACTAACAAAATAAAGATTCCATTAGATATTGATACTTTGGCTGCACACGACACTCTGTGTGAAGAGTTAAGAGAGGTCATTGATCAAAATGATCCTGACTACGAGAAGCCGAATAAATCGGGCATAAAGGGGAAAAGGGTTAGGTTCAAGAAAAATGTTGGAGTGGATGAGCTAGGCCTTGGAAAGATTGTTAATGTTGAAAGAAACGTCGCCTTACACACTTATAAAACCTTTGATCTCATATTTGATTACTCTGATGACTCTGATGACTAATAAGATTGTTAATGTAAAGAACGTTGCTTTGCCAGCTAAGAGAAGCATGAATGCCATGGTTAGTACACCAGACGGTAGGATGGCAGTATAATATAATACAGGTAGCATCTCCATCTTCTCTCCTGATGGTAAGCTTCAGCAGACAGTTCTGAAGGATGTAAAGATTGATGAGGCAGGGTTCCTCTCTGATGGTAAATTTGTTATGACTGACAATTCTAACGATATTACACTGTACACGCCGTAGTACACACAATTGAATGTCATGTTTAAGACTCTGAATCGAGTTGAAGGTGGATTTTCTGATCTCACTGTTGATGGTGATGATCTGATCTAAGTGAGCTACTGGTACGCCAATAAGATCTTGGTATTTCCAACAGCATTTGGGCAAGCAGTCAGGGAGATACCTTGCAACGGGTATGAACCAGAGCAAATCACTAGTTACCATGGATCTCTGATCATTTCATCATGGGATGCTATCAGATTGATAGACAAACAGGGTGCTGTACAACATGAATTAAAGAAACCGGGTAGCAAACTTTACGCTGCTGTATCTCAATGGAATACAATCCTGATAGCCAAGGTGAAGCATGATGAAGGTTTGGTGAGCATTGACGAGTATACAAATGAACTAAGGCACATCCGAAACCTTGTTAATTATTACAAGATTGAGGAGACTGGGATATATTGATGTTACCTCCAGCAGTACCGATCAGGAGAGATCGCTTTCTGCACTTTATATAGACTCTATATATTCCGCTCGAAATAATTGATGACATGATAAAATAATCATTATCGCAGAAGATGGGGGGGGGGGAGTGATACCCACTGAGTTGCTGTATTCCCAACCACTCTTTAAGTTTCTTCACTGGCTTCCTTTTAAACAGAGAATTACATTCAAATTACTCTTGATTGTCTGCAAAACATTGAATAAACAGGCTCCACAGTATTTAAGCAACTGCTTGAATCTGTATACACCAACTAGAGCTCTTAGATCGTCCAGTGATCACCTTTGCCTCACATATTCATTAACTCGTACATTAGCTGGTGACAGAACTTTTACGGTGTCGGCTTCAAAATCCTGGAACAACCTGCCACTAATAATTAGACAGTCTCCATCATTAGCAATCTTCAAAAAGTCATTAAAAACTCATCTCTGTCATACTTTGTAGTTTTTAAAATATTACATCTTATTAATTCATTGTAAGCGCTTTGGGCCTAATGGGAAAAGTGCAGTACAAATGATAAGTAATAATAATAATAATAATAATAATAATAATAAGCTGCAATAATGTAGAAATACATGAAACAGTTGTTGGATAATTTCTTTCTCGTTTCTCATCCATAAAAAGCATTTCGCTGCTTACAACTTTTTGTTTTCAACTTTGCATGTACCAACCATCATATTTATCATGTTTATCCTCTGTGTGGGGAAATTCTAGACTATACTTGTATGTTTTCATAAATAGGAAGATATCGTAATTCTATGCTGTGAAACTAGACATTATTATAACGTGTGAATGTATAAATATTATTTTCATGGAGATGGTCTGATCATCACTCTTCGATATTTTTCGGAGTGTGAAACACTTACAAAAATTATTTCATTTATGAAAATTGCACGAAAAATGCATAAAACAGCATATAGTACAGTAGTAAATGGATCTCAATTTTTAATTTCAGCTTTCCACTTAATATCCAGCATCATCTTTATCATGTGTATCCTACGTGAGGGAATTTCTCGTGCTTAAATATAAGACATAATGTTAAATATACATATTGTAACAGTATCTTGTTTATGTGATTTGTTCAACTGATAACCTATAATGTTTATTCAGTTAGAGGGCGCACTCTTGCTAAGTAATAAAGTACCCCTTTCCTCCTGTAAGAAATCTCTAACTACTCTCTGATGTTCGAGTAAAGTAAAACCACTTAACAACCCAACCACAACTTGAAACACATATTTTATGGGAAACCAAATGTTTCTCTCTTCATACATGTCATATGCATGTATATAATATTTGTCTAGCAATGGCTATCGTGGCAATGTGATATTTACCATTGGTATTAAAGAGTGAATGCTATACTGTTTATGATTTTATGCATAAATTGGAATATGTCGTTATTCTATGCTATTATTCTGTCTAGACATGATTACACTGTGTAAATATATAAATATTATCTTCATGGAAATGGTCTGATCTACGCTCTTTAATATTTTTCGAAGTATTTCAATTTCAAAATGCAATTATATATGATTACTTGAATGTGAAACAAAACAAACAAATATTGCCGGCATTTAAGAAAATGGCACGAAAATGCATAAAAATCAACGTCAAGTATTTCATTTTTATTTTGAGCTTTGCTATTATCAAGCATCATCTTCATTATGTTCATCCTAAGTGAGGAAATTTCTAGTTCTTGTATTTTAGACATAATGTTATTAGATATATCATGAGAAATCAAAATGATTCTCTATTCATAAACATGTATTTAATTTAACTACATATAGTAATAACCATGGTGGAAGTGTAATATTTACCATTCATTTTAAAGATGGTATGCTATACTAAGTATGTATTTACTTGTAATGTATATTTGTATTCATTGATCAGGTAGATAGAAAGTGAGATCATGATCTTTACGGTAAAAAACAACGTTCTCCGTTATAGAACATGCTTATACTGTGTATTTTTATTGTTTACCTGTATTTGATATACAACCGATGTGAAGTACATTACTTTGATATATTCGAAGAAATTTAATTTGAAAATGGAATTATATGGAATAACTCGAACGTGAAATAGAATAGCTTTACGGAGAATAGCTTATCGTATTTCAGGCAATGGCACGAAATGTATAGTAAAAGCGCAGCTGTAATGAGTCAATGGATGTAGATATCTGCCATCCATAGAAGTCTGACGAACTTTTCATTGGTCCATCACTATATTAAATCTATATTTATATATTGTTTTGCATATATTATAACTTTGTAAAAATAAACGAAATCAAATGGAGCGAAATGAATTTTTTTAAGGGGGCAATTTCCCAAAAAGCCGGGAGCTAGCAAAACAGTGCAAACATCTAATTTTGTGATAGATTTCGACATAATATTCAGACAATGATATGTTCAGCCTTTTAGTTTAATTTACTTTTCTTCTTTTCCCCTTGGTCGTGAAAATCTTGAGGAAAGAACAATACGTGTATAACTCAATCAAATTGTTACATTCTATCTAAAAATCCGAAGCAGAAATTTGAAATTATTCAATAATATAATTTCAAATTTCTGCTTCGGATTTTGCCTTTTAAAAAGAAATCAATTCGATAGAAGATCACGTCAGATAAGACTTGCTATTACCGTGGAAAAAAATGAAACTTTAATATCATAAGTACTTGTATTTTCTACAGGTATACATAATTTAAATTAGCAGAAATTCTCTTTCATCAATAATCATGCAGTATATCCAGAATGAAGAGAAAACGTCATTAATTAATTATACAATTGAGAAGGATAGTATGATCACTATGAATGCAATTGTTTATATTTGCACAAATATGATCGAGAACAGTGATGTGCAAATGTATAAATATAACATCATTTAAGAATTTAAAAACCAAGTTCACACTATATAGCTCTTCAATACAATATGTCGAGTTTACATATAGAATCAGTTTATTAATAGGTAAATCAAATCAATTATGCTCTTCATTTTCAGGAACTAAACAAGATTTGATCATCAATTTGATCAAAGTATACATAATAACTTTTAGAAATTTTCTTAAAATGTACGAAACCAAATATTATAATGTAAACGTTGGAAAGTGAATAAAGGAAATGCAATTTCAAAATCTGTAAAAGAGTAATGATATGATAATAATATAATATCATAATTCATATTTGCTGTATATAATTTGGCTAATATTATAACTGTTATTGTTTTTTTTTTCTTTTAGTGATTTAATGAAACAAAATACTTTGATGACGGCTAGACAAATTCTTCGTTTATAGTTGAGTAATCAATAAAAAAAAAAAAAGTAATCTGTTTGTCACTGATATAGTATTGACTTGTTCAGAAAAAAGAATATAACAAAAAAGGGAGAAAGATAGAAGGAAGGAAAGGCATATATAGAGAAATAAAGGGAGGAAGAAAGGAATGAAGGAAAGAAGGATGGAGATTTTTCAATAGATAAATATGGAAAGGAGGAAAGGCTTTCTGGAACATTGGGAATCTATTAAAAATGCCTGTCAAATTACAAAGGACAGACTAGAGGTCATTGTCGAAAGTTGGTGAACCGTGATAGTAGGCCTACATCGTCTTGAGACTCGGATCGGATGAAATATAACTAATGTGTCGTTTGCCTAGTCAGAGTCCAGGACGACACTGTTGATTTGATTCACAAATTTTCGACAAAGACTGTTTTGTTATGAAGAGCTACATGTATGGTCAAAAGATTCTATGTGTATAGAAAGCGTCTGTGAAATGATCGCGAGAATGCCAGGGGACTTACATTGACGAGTGGATACCATGCGCCACCCCAAAAACACGTAAAAAGGATGTCTTTTTCACGATAGGGCATGTTACGTACGTAACGTGATAAGGGTGTCAAAAACCAAAAGAAATAATGAAAAAAGGGTATCTATTTCACTAGGAAAGCTACGTGTTTAGGGTCAAATTTTCTGGGATGATAAAACAAAATTAAAATGTTTTATAAAGGATGTCCTTTTTGCATCCAACACTACGTGTTTAGAGTCCGATTTGCGCGAGGTGTGGAAGGTGGGGCCGTACGAAACCAAAATTAATAAGGCGGTTTTCCACTAGGGCGCGGACAACACCAGGAAGGGTTGCGGAAGCAACTTTTCTCATTTCGGCATGCTGTCCGCAACCAAATTCCGTAAAAGATTATGCAAATGATCTTGTCCTAGGACACGACCAGATCTGTCTGTGTATTGTCGTAGGACATCCCCGGGACTGTCCTAGGACAAGATTATCTAAATAAATTTGTCGGCGATCGGCGCTGACAGCATGCAGATCGTATGAGGACAGAACCGGAGACATTTAGGACAACGTCACGAGTGGTAAATTCAAGGACTAGGACAATCAGGATACTTTTCGGACAACTTGCGAATACTCCAAGAAAATTGTCGTTCATATATTTTTTTATGAATTTAGGGGTTTTATATGGGGTTTGCGGTGCGTTTTTTTAAGAAACCTTGATTTTGTTATTAAATCCGATATGGGAGCAGGCGAGAATAAAGTAATTGGTCATGAAAGTACTCTATTTTGAAACATTTTTTCGACTACAAAGACTATATAGGACTTTCTTTTATTTCAAATCAAATTGCATACATTGGTGGAAATCCCAGAGGGACAGGGGGACGCGTCCCCTCAATTTTTGGAAAGGGGGGCATTTGATATCAAATGCCCCCCCCCATTTTTGGAACGAGCAAAATGAAAAAAATGGAAAGAGAGGACTAAAGAAAAAGAAGGGAAAATAGAAAAGAAAATGAAGAGGAAAAATAAGAGGGGAAAGACGAGTTAATAAAATAAGATGAGGGGGGGGGGGGATTTCATGTCCCTACGTTAAATTTTCGCCCACGCTTTGTGCTCGCATTGCCTAATCTATGAGATACATATCTTGCTTAATAGACTTATATTGAGTTTTAAATATCAAGTTTTGAAGTTAATATACAAAACATTTCTCAGACATTGAGTTTTCAAATTTGTTTGATTTACAAATAGATTTTATAGTTTTCTGTAAAATGACTATATTTTACGGTCTATATATCAACATTTTCCGCTCGCGCTGCGCGCTAGCATTATTTGATTTGTCAAGTATTAACTAATCTCTTTATGTATTCTTTGTTTCTTTTAAAAAATATCCCTTTTTAGGCTGGTCTAATTGTAAATAGTATCAGCTAAAGCTGCGCACTTGCATTTTGATGGGGGAGTTATGTATACATATATAAATTGTAACAAATTATTTTGAATTCCTCTTTCATGACAGTTTATCAAAATTTTCGGCTCACAATTTGCGCTTGCATTATTTTTGTTAAAAACATATTCATTGGGCTTATTTGATTGATAAGTAAGATAACAATATTTTCATGATTTCCGAATAATCACTGTCTGTTTTTTCAGAATGGAATATCGACAAGTTTCATCTCTCGCTTAGGAAGATAGTCATCATAGTCATATGAAGACAAAAATGTCCCGGTCGCAACTTAAATATATGTAATGATAAAAATATCAACTTGCGCTTCGTCATTCATTTTTTTTAGATCAGAAAATCTTTAGCTCGCGCATCGCGCTCTTATTATTGATATTATAATAAAGAATGTAATTAGAATGTCCAAATTCTAGGTCTGAATCTAAACACACGCACACATGTTTATTTAGATACGAATCTTGTTCCAGTTTCAGATCAGATTATCAAATTATTAATGTAGGACTATTATCCATTTATCCAATTATCCATCCTTTTCCTGATTTGCAAAACGTGAGATGTCGAATTTCGTTTCGGCTCGCGCTTCGCGCTCACATCAAGTGTATAGTCATACCCCTATCCTGATCATGATTTTAAGGTGCTTAGAATGCCCAGTATTAAGGTCGGAATGTAAAAAAAGTTCAGCTCGCGCTTCGCGCTCGCATTATTTGATTGTTGAAATATGTAGGCTTAAGGAAAGTATGTTTGTCGGTGTTATGTAGTATTCACTTTTTGAAAACAGATTCTGGTATTTTTATACATGACAATAAATAATCTCGGATCTTGATTTTTTTCAACTAAGGTAACTTTGATAAGACTGCATATGTTCATAGCAAAGTCGGGGCTCTCTTTATAACATTATTTTCTAATATTTTTTTCCACAAATTAATATATATATATTACAAAAGAGGAAGAAAAGAGGAATTTAGGATGCAAATTGCATTCGACAGGCACTGCGGATCAAGGGGGGAGGTGGTCTTGCTTCCCCCTTTAAAAAAAGTACAAACAGAAGAAAAATAAGTGAAATGGGAAGGGAAACTTTAAAAATGATATGGTGGAAAAGAAAAACAAGCGGGATGCTGTGCTGATACGGCCCTCCTCTCCGTGCTGCTGACTTACCCCTCCCAGTATTAAAGAGATATACAAACAGCACAAAAGAAATAGGAATAAACAAAGGAGATGAATGAAATGAGGTGAAATAGAATCAAGTAGGAAAAAAAAATCGCAATAATGAACAGAAAATAATTGGCCGAGATAATGAATGTGTAAGATTAAACATATCAGTTTTAATTTTTATAAAAAATTGTGAATCCAGTGTCTAATCGCCTTTGCCTCCTCTTGTACCAATTAAAATAGACTAGGAAAGAAAATGTAAATGGCAATTCCAGGAGGCCGAATGCGATCGCTACGCCCAATTGGCTGCGTAAAAAAAGGAAAATGGAATAACCAAAGAAGAGGGGGAAAGAGGAAGAAGAGTGAATAAATTGACAGGCGGGGAGAATATCAGCGTTTCAGCTAGGTTAAAATTAATGGTTAGTTTCGCTCTTCACACTTTCAATAGTTTATTAAGGAGATTGTGCAAGCTGTTCATTTTTACGAAAAATACTTAGGTTGTTCTTTTTCGTCCTTGATGTTTGATAAAAATGAGTTCGCGCTTCGCGCTCGTATTTTATGTTTATGAGAAACATGTTCTGTGCACGACTTTTTTTCAGGAAGGCCTTTTTTAGAGTCGTGGTGTAGTGGTTCTGACTCCCGCCTTGTAAACGGAGAGTCGTGTGTTCGATTCCCACCTCGGTCTATATACCGTCCTTTGGCAAGACGTATTGCACACCTTGCCACTCTCGACCCAGGTGCTAAATCGGTACCCGGTTGTATGCGAAAGTTATTGTATGCTTGAATTTGCCAGCACCATTATGAGGCTGCGATGAATGCAAGGAATGCTTCCCAGGGTCTGGAAATTGTGCACTTTTCATGCGGGATTAAAATGAATCCTGGGGTAATAATTGACTGGGGTAATAATATGCTGTAAATCGTTTTGAGCTATTCTGAGAAAAGCGATATTTATAAACTTGCTATTATTTTTTATTATTATTTCTTATTAATGACATCTCATTTACGATCAAACAAAGTGATTAAAATGCGATATGAATATAAAGTTGAATTTCAGTTTGAAATCTATACCTGTATTATTAATTTTGTTATGATATTTGTCCTATTCGTAAAGTCAAGCGCTGCCTATAAGGTCTTTTTTTCAGTCGAGTACATTCAAATAATCTAGTTCATAATCAAATGTTGCATGAAACGTCTTTTTATGTTCAGTCCAGAACAAAATAATCTGCTCGCATCATTGCCAGCTTAACTATTGCAATAAATATTTGAAAAGTCCACTTTTCGATTCAGTAGAAAATGCTTGAAATATTCCTCGTTCAAGGGTGTAACCCCCCCCAAAAAAAAAAAAAAAAATTATAAAATAAGAATTTTTTTTTTTTTTTTTTAATATCAGCTCGTGCTTCGCGCTCGCGTAATATGTTTAAAACACTGCTTGAAATATTAAGTTCTCAGGTTTGTTTAGTGATATACTAATTATGCCCCTTGACCCCGTACTTCGTTACTGTTTGTAATTGTCTTGCTTGTATTATACCGTTGCCCCATCTAGCGCACTGACCACAGAATGCTTAAATTGCTACTTGTGAACTCGTTCCATACATATTAGCAGTGGCGTACCGTGGGTCACGGCATTGGGGGGGGGGGCACCAGCAAAGAATTAGAGTCACTTAGTGAGCGCGCTTGCCAGGTAAACTGACATAATAGAGACATTTTACGGACATCCAGTGCCATTAAACGGATATGTATTTCACTGGTTAAATAATGCGAGCGCAAAGCGCGAGCTGAAAATTTTTGATATTCAGACCAAAAAAGGGGACATTATAAGCAAGTTTTTTGTAGTCATGATACGTACCTGTCTCGCTAAACAAAAATGCGAGCGCGAAGCGCGAGCTGAAAATTTTGTATATATTGACCCCAAACAGGGACATTTTAAGGACTATATTTTAGGAATATATGAAGAGTATAAATATCTCAACATAGTCATATAATGCTAGTGTCATGCTTGGCTGATTTGGCTAGAATTACATCTAAATACATGAAGTCATTGTAATCATGATTAACATACGCATCTCACTAATCAATTATTGCGAGCGCTAGTTGAAAATTTAGGAAATTCAGACCAGCGTTTTGAGGGCTGTTTGTTGGAATTAATGAAGACCATACGTATTTCGCTAACCAAATGATGCGAGTGCGTAGCGCGAGCTGAAATTTGTGTATATATTGACCACAAACATGGATATTTTAAGAACCCTTTTTAGGACTCCATTAAGAGTATACATATCTCCCCATAGTCATCTAACGCGAGTGCCAAGTGCTTGCTGATTTTGTTAGAATTACATCTAAACACATGAAACACTTTTTGAAGTCATTGTAATCATGATTATACGCATCTCACTTATCAAATACTGCGAGCGTGAAGCGCGAGCTTAAAATTTAGGAAAATCAGACCTGAAGAGAGGCATTCTAAGGCTTGTTTGTAAGAATTCACTAAGACCGCATGTATTTCACTAACCAAATAATGCGAGCGCAAAGCGCGAGCTGAAAATTGTGGTATTCAGATCAGAAAAAAATGCACATTTTAAGGACTGATTTTAGTAATTCATGAAGAGCAGACATCTCACCAATCCACTAATGCGAACGTAAGCACGGACAGGAAATGTTTTATACTAAGACCTTAAAATGGTGCAATCACTTTAAGTAGTTATGAAGAAGAAGCATACAGCTGTATGTTATTACAAAAACAATAAATCGAATTGCGAGGAAATATATTTGGTGTATATTGACTTGAAAACGGGAGGATTTAGTACAACTGAATTATATATCTCGTTAAACAGTCTATGCAAGCACCAGAAAAAATGAAGACATAGGACCTGAGCAAAATAATGTTTCATATAGTTATGAAAAAGATGTTTCTTGTGTATAAATATAACATAACATATTTATAATATAATATAATATAGCATTATAATGGACAATAATTTCTCCTTTCCCACTACGTTTCTCTTCTTTTCTCCCTCTTTTTCTCCTTTTCCCCGTTTTTTTTTTGGCCAGATGATTGGGGGGGGGGGGGGGGGCACGTGCCCCCCATGCCCCCCGTAGTTACGCCACTGCATATTAGCATTGGATCCACACATTCCTTAATCACTCCGCTTGCCTTCCTATTCCAGTCCGAACGTTCCTGAAACAATCCGCTTCCCTTCTTATTCCTGTCCGCACGTTCCTGAAAATGTCCGCTTGCCTTCTTATTCCTATCCGCACGTTCCTGAAACATTCCGCATGACTTCTTCTTTGCTACCTGAAGCTGACCTGATCGCGGATGGTTTCTGGAAGACGCGGAAGGGTTTAGGGCGTGACATCATCAGGACATCTTTAGGACAAGGT
Source organism: Lytechinus pictus (assembly GCF_037042905.1). Taxonomy (NCBI): domain Eukaryota; kingdom Metazoa; phylum Echinodermata; class Echinoidea; order Temnopleuroida; family Toxopneustidae; genus Lytechinus; species Lytechinus pictus. The sequence goes on along the minus strand of NC_087253.1, from coordinate 27,689,487 downwards.
CCCGAAGGTGTCAGGAATTCAATATCCGCGTGGATGCGGACAGATTTTGATTTCCCGAACACCAGGAAGGGTTTAGGACAGCGTGCGGACACTCCCAGGAATGTCCAGACAGGTTGCGGAAGGGTCGCGGATTGCCATTATTAAATTCCGCGCCTTGTCCTGACGCTGTCCTGGCCCTAGTGGAAAAGGGGTATAAAAGGTAAACCGACGACTGACGGATCCGTGACAACAATACATCGCTGTACTTGTTTAGGGATTCATTTCTTACTTGCCAAGAGTATCGTTTTGTTTTCAATACTTGTTAAGGGTAGGGTCTGAGCCGCCAATACCTGTTAAGGGGTGCATTTTCATGATATAGAAAATACGTGTTTAGGGTGCTTTCGAGACCCCATGGTCGCGCATGGTATCCACTTGTCAATGGAAGTGCCCCCCCGGGGGAGAATGCCCTATCAGGCGCGCCAGGGAGAAGAAGGATAAACATATTATTATTTGCTTTTTTTGTTTTCCATCTTTTCTTCTTTTATCATCTCTCTCTCTCTCTCTTTAGTTTCTATTTCTTGTTTTTTTCTCACTCATTTTCTCCTGTTCTACTTTACCCCTTTCTGTTTTACTTCTTCCCTCCTATCATCCTTTCCTCTTTAGTCTTTTCTTTATTTTCTATTTGTTTGTTACTCCGCTATCTCTATCCACTTACTATCCTTACTACCCTGGCTATTTTACAAAATAAGCCTAATCTAATTTTTAACATCCCTTGGATTAAAAAATATAATCTTTCTTATATTTGAAAAAAATACACAAAAGCGGAAAGACGATATCATCGGCTTCTCTTTGCGCAAGACGACATGTATTAAATTGAAAAACCTGTTTCACCGAAATCAGTGGCGTACCGTGGGTCACCAGCAAAAATTTTGAGTCGCTTAGCTCAGTTGCCATGTATACTGACCTAATAGAGACATTTTAAGGACAGTGCCATTGAACGGATACATGTATCTCATTGGTCAACTAATGCGAGCGCGAAGCGCGATCTGAAAATTTTTGATATACAGACCTAAAAAGGGACATTATAATCAAATTTGTGTAATCATGATACGTATATCTGTCTCGCTAAACAACGCAAGCGTGAAGTGCGAGCTGACATTTTGGTATTTATTGACCTCAAACAGGGAGATTTTAAGGACTATAATTTCTGAATCCATTAAGAGTATACATATCTCACCAGTTATCTAATGCCAGTGCCAAGTGCTTGCTGATTTTGTTAGAATTACATCTAAACACATGAAGCACTTTTTGTAGTCATTGTAATCATAATTATCATACGCATCTCACTAAACAAATGTTGCGAGCGCGAATTCAGACCTGGAGTGGGGCATTCTAGGGCATGCTTGTAGGAATTCACTAAGACCATACTTATTTCACTAACAAAAATGATGCGAGCGCGAAGCGCGAGCCGAAACTTTTGATATTCAGATCAGAAAAGGGGACATTTTAAGGACTGATTTTAGGAATTCATGCATGGAGAGTAGACCTATCCATTAATGCGAACGTAATCACGGACAGAAAATGTTTTATATTAAGACCTTAATATGGGCAATCACTTTAACTAGTCATGAAAAAGAAGCATATGTCACTACATAAAACAATAACTCGAAGTGCGAGGAAATATATTTGGTGTATATTGACTTGAAATGGGAGGTTTTAGTACAACAGGATTATATATTTCGCTAAACAGACAATGCTAGCACCAGGAACACTGAAGACATAGGCCCTGAGCAAATCATGTTTCATAAAGTTATGATAGAATGTTTATTATGTAATGTAACATAACACGATTACAATATGATATAACATTATAATGAATAATAATTTCTTCTTTCCTACTACGTTTCTCTTCCTTCTCCCTCTTTTTCTCCTTTTCCCCGTTTGCTTGATTTTTTTTGTCAGCCGATGGGGGGGGGGGGGGCACGTGCCCCCCCATGCGCCACTGACCGAAATACTGCAGAATCTAAAATGTCATAACATTGTTTGTCCTTTTATGTTTTTGATGAGATTTCCAGCATGCATGTTCTTTGTCAAAAAAGTTCCATTAATATTATTTGTTCTAATAATTATATGTCAGTTCTGGAGTATCTCCTCCTTTTAGAAATTTGAAATATGTTGTAGTCATCAGTTAATCAGGGGTGAATCCAAGGGGAGGATGCCAAGCCCGGGGGGGCACTCATAGTGGGTATGTCCCGCGACCCCCTTTTTCACACTCAAATTTCTGTTCCAAGGCATTGCAATTTTGTCTTATTGAGAAAAAGAACAAATAAAGCCCCTCCAAAGCATAGCAGTTTCTTATCATCGATAAAAAAGAAGAAATCTGTTCCAAAAGCTTTGCATGTTTCCGTTATGCCGTTCCGGTCGCGTTGATCTGCTACAATGAGCCGCAATTTTGGTGAAAAGTGGTCGCTGTCCGAACATTGCCTCTGCACCCGGCGCCCCTGCCACCGGGCTAGCTGCATGCACGTTCCAGAGGGATAAATACGCACTCACACGCAGGCGACCCGTTCCAATGACCCCCGTTTTCACAAATATTTGTAGTTCTGAAGCCCGCTCCGAGGGCCCTCCTTTTTACAATAAGCCCGCTCCAATTAGGCCCCCGTTTTTTGTCTCGCCCGCGGCACGTACATGTTCCTTCTAATTTTTTGGTCGAGAACGGGTGGGGGGGGGGCAGCCAGCCTGAGCCCCCTATTTTGGGGAAACCTGTAGAAAAAGGTGTCCTTTTTAAGTAGAGAGAAACGTTTAAAACAGAAGAATGAGATGTCATACCCATACCCATGTTTAGTTTACGACCTCGTAACGCTCCGCCCGACCCCACAGGCCTACTCGCAATGGGACCACATTCAGATGGTTTACATGAATGCAAACCTAGTACACATTTTAGCTGATGTACAAACACAACTTACTCATCACCGAAAGCGTGTTTTTGTTTAGAATTAGTGACATTATATATGACATGTCTATATTGTATTTATTGCGTTGGAATATTTTATTGGTTGACAGCATCCATCTGATGTAAAGAAGAAGAATTGATAAGTCACGCATATTCTACCATATCTACATTAATTAATGCGTACCACAATCTTAATTTTTCTATTTCAGTCACCAAGCCCCTAGCGTCAACTTTATATCATAACGCCCTTTTACTTATGAAATCAAAATTTTTTACATAGAGTGAATGACCACAGAACACTGAAATCGAATACGATGAGGGGCATAATTTTCACAAAATTAGTGATATTATGTATGACATGTCTATATTATTCCCCCGACAGGACGTACCTTTGGTGCGTGTTACGCCCCCCCCCCCCCCCCATTTAAATTAAATATCGTCGAAATGAGTATTATGAACTGATTAGATATTATTTGGATTTTTTCATCATTTTAGGTCTATACTTTATCGTTGATATGATGATTTCAATTAGTGAGTGATAAAATGATTTATCTTGGCCAGTTCGTAGTAGAACCGCAGTTCATCACATACATAGCAAACTAATGTGCGCTACCATTTACACGCTGAAATATACAATTCCGGGATTTCTTCGAACCACTTGCATATACTTTTATAACAGAAAAATAACAAAACGTTTTGTAATAAAAGACACTTTTCCCTTTTTAACATAATAGTGGATCCGAATAGATATTAATATGATAAGTATATGGCGTAGGCGGATCCAGGGGGTGGGCCCCCCCCCCCCCGCTATTGGCGGCCCCCCCAAAAAAAAATGAAAAAGGGGGAAGAAAGAGCAAAAGAAAAAAAGGGGAAAAACGGAAATGGAAAAGGAAAAAAGAGACGAGGGAATAATTAGGTCAGGGAAAGACTTGGAAAAAATGATTAAAAAAAAACATTTCATGTCACTTTATTAAATTTCCGGTCGCACTTTGCGCTCGCATAGCTTGTTCGACTAGATACATATCTTGCTCAGTAGGCTGATATGTAGCTTAAAATATCAAGTTTTGAAGTCAATATACAAAACATATTTCAGCTCGGACATCGAACTTCCATTATTTTGTTTGAATTACAAATTGATTTTTTTAAGTGCTCTGTAAAATATGTCCGTTTTATGGTGTGAATATCATTTGAAGTTTTCTGTGCTGTGCGCTCGCATTATGTGATTTGCCAAGTAGACCTACATATTGTCTGTGTTTAGTTCATAAGATAATGACAAACTACTTAAAATCCCCCTTTTATGACAGTTCATAAAAAAATTCGTCTCGCGATTTGCGCTCTCATTAATTGTTGAAATATCAACTCAATTACTCAATCATTAGGCTTATTACATTAATAAATATGAGAATAAATTTTCAGGAATTCCTTATAACCAAATTGTCCCTTTTTCAAAAATAAATATTGACAAGATTCATATCGCGCTTAGGACTAGGAAGATAGTCATCATCATCATCACAAAATGTCCTTAGGCCTAGAATTCCCAGGTCCTATAGGCCAAAATAATAGTAAAAATATTAGCTCTGGCATTGACTTTTATGATAAAAATTAAATGTATTCAGAATCCCCAGATTTGATGGATTTCCTAAAAGCTTTATCAGTATCATTTTAATAATTTCCTGTTATTTTTACAATAAACTTTATGTCAAAGTGTTTTTCCCTTTAATAAATTAAGTACAAATTAAATACAAAATTTGAATATTAGAAGAGCGATGTGACATAAGAATGCTCTGAGTGTAAGTCCAGGAAAAAAATAAGAAAATACCAACTCAAGTGTTATCAATTTGTTGCAGAAGATCTTAAGTCCATGTATGATTTGAAATACCCTTTCCATTAGTCCAACATTATATTTTTTTTTACTTTCTTCTCAGAACCTTTCTTATTTAATCTACTCTACATGGAGGGCCTTTTGGAATTTTCGACATGGGGGTTTTAGACTGGATACCTCTGCCACTTTTACCTCTGCCATTTTTACACCGAGCCCCCTTTTCCTTTCTACCATTTATTTCATTATTTCCTACTTTCCCTCCTACCATTTCTTTCTTTATTTCTTTATTTTCTCTATCTTTTTTTTCGTTCTTTTCATGTTTCTCTCTAAACAAGTCAATAATATACTACAGACATTTCGATGATTTTCAATCAGGTAAAAAGAAAACCCGTGAATCAACCGTTACGCTGAATTGAAGTACATGAATGCACATTTGAAACATGTCAAAGGTTACTGGGAATTCCCAATCACTAAAAATAGTTTGATATTGAACTAGAATTCGTAAACAACTGTAAATTTGCACACGATTCAGTACGCACCACCATTGTGAATTGATGTAGACTAAATATCTAATACTGCTACTACTAGACCCCGTATAATATCATTGCTTTGATCAAACTGAGAAACATATCGTTTATAATGGACATAAGCAGTCTGATGTAAGTATATTGAATAATTCATGTATTTTCAAAATATATTCTGTATCTATTTTATACATTCAAATGCCATATGTATCAGAAACGTGTCGAATTTGAAATCACAATCTGATTGATATGGCTTGTATAATGATTGTACCTTTAATATTATTGGATTGCCATTTTTCTTTAATAATAAGCGATTGTTACCAGTGAGATATTGTAACATCACCATCTTTAAACAGACGGGATCGAAACAATTAAATTATATATATAAAGATCGTTGTTTAGGGGTGATCAGACTTATTTTCCAACCCGGAAGTAATGTGGAAAATGAAAAGGTAAATTGCCTATTCGTCTAATGCCAATATTTCCACTCACCACATGGTCTACCTTAATTTAGTCTAATGCCATTCGGTCCATCAACATCAATTTTTGTAACTGAAGAAAACTTAATATGCCTTTTAAGGATGGAATTTGTTAATTTTTAATAATAGGTGAATCAAATGATTGTATTCCTCTGTTCTTGACTTTACTATACTATATAGGGGATGAGGAATGCAGAGAAGAGACAAAGTCACTGTTTTTACTACATGTTTATCAAGTATTATCTGTTGATAAGCTGTACTTTTCTAATGTAAACTAATAATGTGTATGCTGCCTGTTTTTCTTTTCTAATTTGTTTATTCTGTTACATCTCAAATTACTCGTATAAATTAAATGTGATTTGTTATACAAAATTATAAAAACCCAATAAAAACTTAAGAAATAAAAACATTTCGTCTAAAAACCATTTGGTCCAATCATCACTTCGTCTAATCACCAGTTCGTCTATTACCATTTCGTCTCAAAACCAGTTGGTCTAAATAAATATCCATTTCATTTCTATTTATTTTGTCAAATTTTGGATTTGATTGCCATTAACCCAACTGGTTATTATATAAACTGGTGAGTGAAAGAAATTGCAATTAGACCATGTGGATAGTGGATTAGCTTATGTTAGACCAAATAAAAGTAAAGGAGTTTGGTAATTGAACGAAATGGCATTAGACTAATTGAAAATAACCTTATAAAATAATACTCTTTTTAAAGCAATATAATTCCTAATACTCTTCTTTTCTTTTCACTCCTTTCCTTTCACCTTCCCAATTTATTCTCATCGTACCAAGCTCCTCTTCCCATTCCCCTTTCTCCTCTCTCCCTCATTTTATCATTCCCAATTTCCCCTTGCTCCTCCCCCTCCTTCCCCTATTCCAAAACCCAACGTGATCCTTTTATTACTCCGTGATGCAAGTCAAATGGCAGATTCTATGGTCCTTGCATGTTTATTATTCTTTATCTTGTTTTGTAATAATTATTTTTCAGTCTTCTATAACCCCAGCCATGGCTGAAGCATTAAAGACTGTCATCTCCCAGAGTACAGAGTGTCCAGTATGTCTTTCTACATTCAACGATCCCAAGATCCTGTCTTGTTCTCACACTTTCTGCAAGACTTGCCTGGACAACCTCTTAGAGTGCCAAGGTAACTGCCAGATCCGATGCCCTGTCTGCAGAGCTGTGACCCAGGTCCGAAACCAAGATGTTGGCAAACTACAGGTAAATCTTGCTTTGAAGAGTCTGATAGAGGATATGGAGGGTCATCCTCAGATTTGCACAAATTGTAAATCCGATGAAAAACCCGATGCTGTTGTCTACTGCCAAGACTGTGGCAACTATCTCTGCACATCTTGTCTTAATAAGCACTCTCAATGGGAAGGCTTTATCGATCATGAAGTCATTGCCATGAGTGAGATCTCTTCAGGAAAGGTTTCAGTTCGTAAATACCGGAAATGCAGGAAACATCCAAAAGAAGAAGAGGGTTGCTTCTGTTCCAGCTGCAGGAGATTCACATGCTTCAGGTGTGTTGTTATGGAACATAAAGACGAAGGACACAAGGTCATCGAGGGAGCAGCTTACGAGGACAAACACATGAAGGGTATCGAAGAACTTAAATCAAAGGTGGACAAGAAACAATCATGCTTTCAGAAGTACATTGATTTCATAGATGAACAGACCAAGAGTGTTGACAATGCCAAGAAACAGTGTACAAGTGACATCAACAAAGCATATGATGATGCAGTCCGGCAGTTGTCAGAGAAGAGAGAAAGCCTGCTAAGAGAAGTAAAGGAAACGACTGAAGGAGCAGAGAAAGAACTGGAAAGCATAAAGACCACGGCTAAGAAGTACATCAATCAGTTGACGACCATGGCTGAAATGGTAACTAACAAAATAAAGATTCCATTAGATATGGATACTTTGGCTGCACACGACACTCTGTGTGAAGAGTTGCGAGAGGTCTTTCATCAAAAGGATCCTGACTACGAGCAGCCGAAGAAATCGGGCATAAAGGGGAAAAGTGTCAATTTCGAGAGAAATGTTGGAGTGAATGACCTAGGCCTTGGAAAGATTGTGAATGTAGTTGAAAGAAACGTCGCCTTACCCACTAATAAAACCTTTGATGAAAAGGACGTTTCTTTGTACACTAATAAGATTGTTAATGTAAAGAACGTTGCTTTGCCAGCTAAGAATATCATGGATGCTATGGTTAGTACACCAGACGGTAGGATGGCGGTAGGATGTAGTACAGGTGGCATCTACATCTTCTCTCCTGATGGTAGGCTTCAGGAGACAGTTCTTAAGGATGTAAAGATTGATGGGGTAGGGTTCCTCTCTGATGGTCGATGTGTTGTGATTGATACTTCACACATCATCACACTGTACACACCATGGTACACACAATGAATGTAATGTTTAAGACTCTGAGTCGAGTTGAAGGTGGGTATTCTAATCTCACTGTTGATGGTGATGATCAGATCTATGTGAGCTACTGGGATGCCAAGAAGATCCAGGTATTCTCAAAGCAGGTGGGCAAGCAGTCAGGGAGATACCATGCGACGGGTATGAACCATATCAAATCACTAGTTACCATGGTTCTCTGATCATTTCATCAGGGGATACTATCAGATTGATAGACAAACAGGGTGCTGTACAACATGAATTAAACAAACCGGGTAGTCTCCTTTACGCTGCTGTATCTCAATGGAATACAATCCTGGTAGCCAAGGTTAAGTGGAATGACTATTGGGTGAGCATTGACGAGTATACAAATGAACTAAGGCACATCCGAAACCTTGTTAATGATTACAAGATTGAGAAGTCTGGGATATATAGGTGTTACCTCCAACAGTACCGATCAGGAGAGATCGCTATTTGCACTTTTGATAGATTCTATATATTCCGCTTGAAATAATTGATGACATGATATCATAATTATTATCGCATAAGATGGGGGGGGGGGGGGGTGATACCCACTGAGTTGCCATTTTCTGCTAAAGTAAGCTGCTATAATGTAGAAATACATGAAACAATTGTTGGATCATTTCTTTCTCGTTTCTCACCCATAAAAAGCATTTCGCTGCTTCCAACTTTTTGTTTTCAACTTTGCATGTACCAACCATCATATTTATCATGTTTATCCTCTGTGTGGGGGAAATTCTACACTATACTTGTATGTTTTCATAAATTGGAAGATATCGTGATTCTATGCTGTGAATGTAGACATTATTATAACGTGTGAATATATAAATATTATTTTCATGGAGATGGTCTGATCATCACTCTTCGATATTTTTCGGAGTGTAAAACACTTAAAAAAAAAATTACTTCATTTATGAAAATTGCACGAAAAATGCATAAAACAGCATATAGTCAATGGATCTCAATTTTTATTTTCAGCTTTCCACTTATCCAACATCATCTTTATCATGTGTATCCTATGTGAGGGAATTTCTCGTGCTTAAATATAAGACATAATGTTAAATATACATATTGTAACAGTATCCTGTTTATGTGATTTGTTCAACTGATAACCTATAATGTTTATTCAGTTAGAGGGCGCACTCTTGCTAAGTAATAAAGTACCCCTTTCTACCTGTAAGAAATCTCTAACTACTCTCTGATGTTCGAGTCAAGTAAAACCACTTAACAACCCAACCACAACTTGAAACACATATTTTATGGGAAACCAAATGTTTCTCTCTTCATACATGTCATATGCACGTATATAATATTTGTCTAGCAATGATTTTCGTGGCAATGTGATATTTACCATTGATATTAAAGAGTGAATGCTATACTGTTTTTATGGTTTTATGCATAAATTGGAATATGTCGTTATTCTATGCTATTATTCTGTCTAGACATGATTACACTGTGTAAATATATAAATATTATCTTCATGGAAATGGTCTGATCTACGCTTTTTAATATTTTTCGAAGTATTTCAATTTCCAAATGCAATTATTATGATTACTTGAATGTGAAACAAAACAAACAAATATTGCCGGCTTTTAAGAAAATAGCACGAAAATGCATGAAAAGCAACGTCAATGGATTTCAATTTTTATTTTGAGCTTTGCAATCATCAAGAATCATCTTCATCATGTTTATCCTGTGTGGGGAAATATCTAGTTCTTGTATTTTAGACAAAATGTTATTAGATATACCATGAGAAATCAAATAATTCTCTATTCATAAACATGTACTTCATATTTAACTAGTAATAACCATGGTGGAAGTGTAATATTTACCATTCATTTTAAAGATGGTATGCTATACTATGTATGTATTTACTTGTAATGTATATTTTTATGCATTGATCAGGTAGATAGAAAGTGAGATCATGATCTTTATGGTAAAAACAACGTTCTCCTTTATAGAACATGCTTATACTGTGTATTTTTATTTTTACCTGTATTTGATATAGAACCGATGTGAAGTACACTACTTTGATATATTCGAAGAAATTTAATTTGAAAATGCAATTATATGGAATAACTCGAACGTGAAATAGAATAGCTTTACGGAGAATAGCTTATTGTATTTCAGGCAATGGCACGAAATGTATAGTAAAAGCGCAGTTGTATTAAGTCAATGGATGTCGATATTTGTGATAGATCTCGACATAATATTCAGACAATGATATGTTCAGCCTTTTAGTTTCATTTACTTTTCTTCTTTTCCCCTTGGTCGTGAAAATCTTGAGGAAAGAACAATACGTGTATAACTCAATCAAATTGTTACATTCTATCCAAGTTTGGAAAATTATTTAATAATATAATTTCAAATTTCTGCTTCGGATTTTGCCTTTTAAAAAGGATTCAATTCGATAGAAGATCACGTCAGATATGACTTGCTATTACCGTGGAAAAAAAAATGAAACTGTAATATCATAAGTAGTTGTATTTTCTACAGGTATACTTATTTTAGCAGAAATTCTCTTTTGAAAAGAAAACAAGTGTACAAATAATTTGCCATTGTTTGCCATTTAATTCCATACGAGGCATCAAAACACATAGGCAATATGCCTAAATAACATAAAAGGTAATGAACATCAACACAATCTGAATAATGTCGTGAGACATAACAAAAGACTACATATGCATTAGAACTGTGGCATACTGAAAGATATGGTCACGTGAACACTAGGAGGGTAGTAACTCCTCCCTTGGGCTGTTGATCACGTGACCCACCCGCAGGATAGTAGTTCCCACGGGTAACTACATCTTCGGAGCATATACTTTGAAATTAATATTGGTGATCTGTCAGGTTTCAAACGATTTGTTTCTGAACACAAACATTCTATATATTGTATAAGGCTATCCTTTCATGCTCCTTACCATTTACGTGTAACAACCAAAATTAGCAACATTATATAATATGCTTCCCTAAGTCTGAAAACACATATGACATGTTTATCTATATATCCATACTATGTGTCACAAGTCGAGTTCCTAAATTTTCATTTTTTTTTAAATATATTTTTCTTACTTTTATCTCCCAAAATCTAACTGAGGAAAAGATTCATTAATACTTACGTTTAAACAAAATACTGGTCAATGATCGGGCCAATTCAAATGTATAGCAAAATAGCTTCCTGGCGAATTGCCGCCGATTTTCTTTCTTAGTGCTCTTCGCTATGGTAATTATGCAAATTAGTTCACCGAGCGTACGTGGCTCGTAATTAAATCTGTACGAATGTATATAAGTACACGTATGTGCCACGCCCAATTTGATACGTCGGGTAAGGTGTATTGGTTGGTGTACAAGCTAGTAGCAGGCATTACGTTTTTTTGCTTTCGTTGAGTGAAGACATGTAGTCGTCTTAGTTTAATTCCTGCCAGTCGCCATTTTATGTTTCCTGAGTTGTATCTTCGAGTTATTTAGTCACCAAATGAATCTTATTTTTTGAAGTCTTCAGTAATTACTTACCAAGCTTTTAATCAAATTATGAGACGTGTAGTAAGAGAAGTCGTCCTTTTTGGTTTATCTGAAAAACTCACTGCGGTGGTAAGCAATGATTGTATTTATCTATCTCTCGCCATCTTTAAGGCAAAATACGACTTTTGAAAGCATTTGAATGCTAAATATAGAACTGATTTCAAATCAATAGTTGTTGAGTATTGCTATAGATTAAACTCAATTACTAAATGGAAAAAAACGGAAGAAATGAATAGCTAATGTGATAGAAGCATCTTTTGTAGATCATTTCCATCATTGATGTTAATTTATTATTCTTATGAAATGGTTTTAAAGAGCATATGGAAGGATGATTTAGTCTTTTGAAATGATTTATTTATAAAAGATTTGTTTACCTCGATCTTTAATGCGTTAGGTAAAATGAGGAAATGTAATCCAAACGGACATGATTGGCATGTATGCTTGAGGATGAATGCGAATGTTTGTTTGGGTAAATATAATTCTTAATCTCAAAGATCCTTTTCTCGAAAGACATTTTGGATATTTGTTTTTATATAGAGTTCCATCGTCGGAACTGGAGTCGGCTACCCTATCGGGTACGATTATGCAGCCAATACTGATCGTGAAAGACAGCTCAAGGTCGTCGTTTTGGGACGTCGCAACACCGTTCAGATCACCGATTTGTCGCAGAAATATCAACAGCGCCATCACCGGCAAGAGTTGGAACCGTGTTTTAAAACCAAGGGGCCCCACCCTACCGCGAACTGATAATCAGGTTTCGTGTGAATGCATGTGTGTGATTGAGTGTGGGTGTTTCATTTAGTCCGTGAATATTTTTTATCTTCAATTGATGTATGATTCAAACTCTCAAATGTATTTTGAACACACTAGTGTTCGATTAAGTTTTCCAAGCTTTTGTAATTAATAATAACTCCTTTCCACTGTTGTAAATTGATGTTGGAACAAGAACTTATTAAATAAATGATATTATAAAATTTACTCTAAGTGTGAGGGTTTTTTGTACTGAGTATCCGTTCACAAGTCTACCTCTCTCTTTTCTTTCCGGACCCCAATATAGGGCCGTGACACTATGGTTGTATCTGCAACTATCTGTGCACGCTTTCTTGATAAACGCTGTAATTGCCCGCCTAACCTTCCAACCTTATGCAGGCCCAAGAGTTACGTTCAGATTTCCTGTGCTCCTAATTACCAACATAAAATCAATAACTCTCCCAACCTCCCAACCAATGCTGACATAATTCTTCCCAACCTCCCAACCATAATGTCCTGTTTCACAGGAGTATCATAAACCTTGATACACAAAATTTCCAAAACATTTTCCATGTACCTAATTCGCATCATAACCTCCCAACCATGCTGACATAATTCATCCCAACTTCCCAACCATTAGGTGATGCTTCACAGGAGCATTATAAATCGTGATACACAAAATTTTCGAAACATTTTCCATACTCCTAATTTCCCTCATAGAGCTCAAGGACTCAAAGTCTCTCACAACCATGATGACACAATTCTGCCCAGCCTCCAAACCATAATGCAGAGCTGCCAACCTGAACAAGCACATTCCAGTGCTGTATTTTCAAGGCTGAAAATCATTACTTTGGTGAGGAAATTAGTATTTTCACAGGAATACCATAGGACAACACATAAACTGAAACTTAATAAATCAGTATTTTGCATGAAACCATCAGCATTCTTTTCTATTTTCAGTACTAAATACGGAAAATCAGTACTAATTGGCAGCTCTGATAATATAACGTCCCACAGGAACATTATAAATCTTGATACACAAAATGTCCTAAACATTTCCCGTGCTCATTATTTGCATCATAGAGCTCAAGGACTCAATGTCTCATCCAACCTCCCAACCATGCTGACATAATTCTGCCCAACCTCCCGACCATACAATAAAATCTCACAAGAATATCATAAGTCGTGAAACACCAACTTTCCTATTTATTTTCCATGCTCTTAATTCCACCAAAGAGACTCAAAACTCAATGTCGCTCCAAACTTCACAACCATGCTGACATAATTCTGCCCAGCCTCCCAACCGTGGTGTATATCTCACAGGAACATCATACATCCTGATACACAAAATTTCCTAAACATTTTCCATGCTCCTAATTTGCATCATAGAGCTCAAGGAATCAAAATCTCTCCCAACCTCCCAACCATGCTGACATAATTCTGCCCAACCTCCCAACCATAAAGTAAAATCTCACAAGAATATCATAAGTCGTAAAACACAAAATTTCCTAGTTATTTCCCATGCTCTGAATTCCATCAAAGAGACTCAAAACTCAATGTCGCTCCAAACCTCCCAACCATGCTGACCTACTGTCGTAATTCTGCCCAGCCTCCCAACCATCATGTAATATTTCTTATGAATATCGTAAATTGTGATACACAAAATTCCTAGATATGGTTACTCTCAACAGTAACTCAGCTCTACGTGTAAAGTCAGTTGGTGTGGTAACACACAACAATCATTTATTGTTACACTGCAATGCTCACAATCATGTAGCCCCGACACACTGTCACCTCGTGTGTCTAAATTTTGTACTGACGTTAGGTCCTCCCCTCTCGATATTATAAAATAAAAACCTGATATTATAAAACAAAATAGCGGAACATAGGGTGGGGGGGGGGGGAGAAAAACTTGTTGCCTCGATGGGATTTCAGACTGCAATGGCTTTATACGAGCACATGTCATTATAGAGCCATGGTAATAGTATGGAGCGCTTAGAATCATTTGTATTAAGCGCGATCTGAATGCTGCATATTATAATGCAAGTTCCCCGCTGTGATAAATTCACATGATATGCAACTAGTGATCAGATGCACGTTCTAACTCAATTTAAACTATTCACATAGTTAAGCACCTGACTTATTCTTCAATAAAGCTAACACTTGTCTCTCTCAAAATTTTACTGATCACTAACAATGATCATTACCTTTTGAGAAGAAAACAAGTGTACAAATAATTTGCCATTGCTTGCCATTTAATTCCATACGAGGCATCAAAACACATCTAGGCAATATGCCTAAATAACATAAAAGGTAATGAACATCAACACAATCTGAATAATGTCGTGAGACATAACAAAAGACTACATATGCATTAGAACTGTGGCATACTGAAAGATATGGTCACGTGAACACCAGGAGGGTAGTAACTCCTCCCTGAGGCTGTTGATCACGTGACCCACCCGCAAGATAGTAGTTCCCACGGGTATTTCCCCTAAATCTTGGTAATCAACATATTTGGAGCATGTACTTTGATATTAATATTGGTGATCTGTCAGGTTTCAAACAATTTGTTTCTGAACACAAACCTTCCACCCAATTTTTTCCCCTTAGTATGTTTCAGGAATTTGAGGCATACATCAGTTTGTCATATTTGCAAATAAAGCTGCCCAATATATTGGCATGGAGCTGCTTACTCCCAGCTCCCCGTATCCAAACATAAATCTACAGGAGTGCCCTATGCATTAATGCAAACGGCTTGTAAGAGAACATTCCATCTAATTTAACGTTAACAAATTCCACCTGATACAATTATCTCAGGATTAAACACATGTAGTAAATTTGGAGGAACTGAACAAAATAGCTTGGAAAAAGCTTAACACACCATTCACAATCGTTTTCATGCAGCCTTTAGGAGCGAGATTCTTCCAAGAAAATCAGTATCCTCACAAAAGGTATGTCCAAAAACAGTGTATTTTGTTCTCCTGTCCTAGTAGAAGTCCACTTTTTCTTTATTTTTAAATTATGCATGTCACCACAGCCGCGCCTTGCGATTTCTGATTCTGTTGGTATTTTTTTGTTTTTTTCTTCATTTTTTTTCATTTCACTGGTAATATCCAGTGGTTAGTGGACATTTGGGCTAAGACATATTTGCTTTATTAATCCTAGAATAGACAGGGTTGTAATCACCCTAGGTGCATCCCCAATAATATGGAAAGTGGGGGAATCGGCGGAAAAATGTCCGCCGCAATGGGAGGACACGTGGCACTGGGGCACGGAGGAGATACCCTGATAGCAGACACGGTCGTGATGACGTCATTTTCTCGTCGGAAACTAGTAAATCTCGTCATAAGTTATTTGTACAACGTCGTTACGACGTCATTTTGACGACTTTGGACGACAACTTTATTTTGCATTTTTGTATGACCAGATTATGACGTGATTATGACGTCATTTACTGACCAATCTATGACAAGTAAATTTGCATTTTTATATGACCACATTATGACGTGATTATGACATCATTTATTTACCAATCAACGACGAGGAAATTTGCGTTTTCATTTGACCAAATTATGACGTGATTATGACATCAATTATTTGCCAATCAACAAGAAATTTACAATTTTATTTTCAAAGCGCATATTATTTGCTATTTGCTATTTTTTCAACCTTGCCATGTTAGCAAGGCTCTTTTCTATTTAGAAAAAGAAAAAGAAAATAAAGTAAAATAGTACCGTACATGCAAAAAAAAAGGAAATTATATAATCTTAAAAAAAGAGCTCCAAAAGCAGTGGCAAAAATATATCATTATGACTGGTTGCCAACCATAACCCCCATATATAACCAAACAAGAAGAAGAAGAAGCTTTTTATGCCGAAGAAGTTTGTATCTATTTTTAAACCTTTTTCTTACTCGGTGTTAGACCCCCCTCAGCTCAGCTCACCCCCTATAAAATTTCGCCGGGGGGGGGGGGGGGCGGCGCGGCGACAGGCTTGTGCATGCGCACCAACGAACGTAGAGGGCAGCAACACACAAGCGTGTTGCTCTAAGGAAGGTCAACTCCGCTCGAATTTGTGACCACTTTAAAAAATAAGGTGGGGTTTTGGGAAATTTGTCGAGTTGATTTTTTTTTTTTTGTTAATTTCAAATATTTTTTAATGAACAATTATTAGATCGGTTATTCTGGGTATAAATATTAAAAATATTACTTTCATTTTTAAAGAAAATATTTAGCTTTAATAATCATGATTTTGACATTTTTCCTCATTTTGGAATATTAAGTCTGTGACGATCGAGGATACCTCATATCTCTTATTTTCTTCTGCTGAATTTCGCTGCACCACTAATAAATGCATAGACAACCAACGTAATAATCGAGGTCATTTTTCTGGCCTGGGTGCGCCGAGTCTGGGCCGGTCGCGCAGCTAGCTAGTGACGTTGATGATGCGCTGGGGCTTCAGGCGACTCGTCATAGATCTAGCAACTTAGACAATGACGTCTAATTTGCCTGGCCTGATTTGAAGTGTAATGGCTTAAGGGCTGATGTTTATCAACGATGATTGTTCAAGGTTAGATTTCAAATTTTAAATGTCATTTGACTTTTAAGTCTATAAATCTGAAATAAAGGCGCTGTATCCCCGAAATCCGGGTCTAAATTTCAACTCTGAGTCCGAGACCATGGCATGGACGGCGAAAAAACAACCCATGCATCGGATGCATTGCATTGGCTGCGCGCTGCGCTGCAGCTGCACTGTGATGATGGGTTCAGCGAAGAGCTCAGAGAAAATAAGGTGGTTATATTCAATCCCGAAATGCTTTGCGAGTGGTCACAAAATCGTCTCGACGCAAATCACCTAATACAGCCGTCTGGTGAAATCGCTGATAACAACAATCACCGATTTGGTAATGATTTTAGTTTCCTGAAACTTATATTTGTAAAGTTTTAAATATCAAAGTATGTTTTTATATGTATGTATATTCCTCAACATATTTTTTTAGTTATCTTTGATATTGTTGTAGTCATATTCTTTCATATTCGTTTTTTGATCGCTACTAATTTGTTGTTGTATTGGATCGGCATTTGATTTCGTTGACATGAACAATAAAATACGCGCGCAGCTCAGCTGCATGCGCGTATCGAGTTGACCTTCCTTATAGCAACACGCTTGTGTGTTGCTGCCCTCTACGTTCGTTGATGCGCACTTACCGCCAACATTTGAAAAGAATTCCGTTGCGTTGCAGTTTATTGAGCTCGAACGAGAAGTGCGACGAAGAAGGCCGTTATTCGTTAATAATTCTTTTAAAGAATACGGGTCAGATATGGACAACGACCTCGAAGACATTTGCAGTAGGCTAAACAGTAAGTTAGATAACCATTTTCTATTATTTTCTTTTCGTATTTTGTTAAATGCCGCGGCTTGCGCTTGCAGCTAGCTTCGTCACTGAAAATGACATGACACTGGCAATCCCATCACAGTACCGGGCGGCGCTCGCCCCGGCCCGAGCGCCCGCTCGCTGCTGTGGACCACTACACTGGCGGCCGGCTGGTGATCGCCAACCCCAGGCCAAGTCTGCACACGTACACATAAGTCCTAACGATTTGAGTTAAGATTGAACGCGAATTTCCTTTTATTTTACAACATCTTTCAATTTATGATGTTCCTTGTATTCTTATGAGTAAGTGTGCAAAAAGTCTCATAAAAATGAGAGAAATAATTGATTTTCTTGGAAAAAATCTCAGCCAGTCATGGTCATTTTCAGATTGAAGAAAAACAAGGTCAAAGGTGAAGTCGCCATCTTCCACTTTTCTTGCTTGACCATTAGCTCCATTTTCCGCGTTACAGACGGGCGTACTATGTGCTCGCCTTTGCGACACTCTTGTTATTTTCAGTTTCAGTGGGGGTGCATATGGAACTCTTGCCAATGCCCTAAATTCATTATTTTCCCACCATTTTGAGTCATATTTTTTATGAATAAAGTTGGTTGGTTCTGTGGATGGCAAGTTGGGTTATAGAACAGCCATTTTATTGAAATGGGTACCTCAAGGAATGTCTCATGAAAGGCCATGTCGGACGTTTCATCCGACAAAATCCCGTTTATCTAATTGTAGTCAAAGTAAATGAGGTTTCTTTTAGCTAAGCTTAGTCAAGAGAAGTTGTTGAATTGGACCACATTTGGACCGCACTGTTGATGGGACACACCCCAAAACCTCCAATTCCGAATTTCATTAATCAATAAAAAATGAGACATTTCGGCTAAAGAAACAAATTCAAATTGGATGTTTCTCATTACCGTCCCGACCCATGGCTAATGGGTCCAATTCTCAGAGGATCAGACTAGCCCCCAAATTATATTAGTTCTTAACTATGATTTGCCTTCTACAACACCATTCAAGTTATAATTCTTATTATTTAGCCATTTAAACCCCCTCAAATTGATTTCTAGGTAACTCTCTTCATTATGACAGACACCCTATAGTATCAAGATGTATATATCTCCTGGAGGGGGGGGGGGTCCATGTCATGATGATCTTGAGTACAGCAGAGAGTTTTTCTGACCACTGTGTTCAATGATGTCACTAAGAAACCCTGAAATATTAGGGTTGAGAGAAACATCCACGACTGGTGCTGGTCTCTTTCTCATATGCGGGAACAGTCCATGCAGCTCGTTGTGTGTCTCTGCATGTCCTCAAGTCTGACACCAACATGCCTGTGTCCTTGGGTACCCTATGGCATGCCCAGCTACCAGCGATCAGCTGCCCTCTCATCTAGTCTCCAAGTAATTCCTTCCCC
This sequence comes from Lytechinus pictus, assembly GCF_037042905.1. Classification (NCBI taxonomy): domain Eukaryota; kingdom Metazoa; phylum Echinodermata; class Echinoidea; order Temnopleuroida; family Toxopneustidae; genus Lytechinus; species Lytechinus pictus. The sequence continues at coordinate 27,670,236 of NC_087253.1, read as the reverse complement.
AGCAACAAAGTGCGGTCGTCTTGTAACTGGCCTATGGCTGGGTTGGGGGCATAGACCCCCGAACGTTTACATGAACGAAACAAGAAATAGAAAAAGACAAAAGGAAATGGTGAATTATGCTAGCATTCAATGGGTATTAGCCCAATATATCATATCAGATTTTGCGTAAAACATGTTCAAATTTCGACTGGCACCCTACTTGCCCCCTATAGGGATAAATTGTTTATAATCATATAATTACATATGAATTGCTCATATCAAATCCCTTAGCAAAGTCAATAAGTGCAGGGGTCCTAAGGGGCACATGAATGTATAAATTTAGAAATAGTGAAAATTCAGCATAATAAAACCAAAGAAAGAAATAATAATCACAATTGGCCCAGTAAAATGCCATCTCTGATTTCGTTTCTACACCACCCTACCAAACCACCAAAATTACATATATATTTGTGTACATATGTATATTATCTGTATCTACATGCATGTCAAGGTTAAGTGTATGAATCTTACTAATTTAGAGCTTTTCTTAAAGAATGGACATTACGTCTAGGCGAAGCGCATACGTATATGCAAATTAATCGTAAAACTTTTGTTAGGCTAATGAACTACGCCCTAAAACCCGTTCCGAAGGCGTCGTGTACTGTAGGCTTATTAATTTTGTTCATTACGTTTTATTGGTTTGGATGGAGCTGACATGATTTATCTCGATTTGTTTTTGCCTTAGGGGCAATATCAACTTCATCGTTTTATTCATTTTGCTATAATTTTAGCAGACACATTATATGGATTTGTTTTATTGACGAGCTAATCATATTTTATGCTGCTATGTCAGGAAGGAGTTTTAGATGATTTCTATGATGTATTTCTTAACCCACATACGTGGTAAGTCAAAATTACTTCCTACAAGGATATTTTAATAATCTTTAAAACTAAGACGGAAATTTGCACGAAATATGGTGTTAACTTCATTGCAGATTATATGAAACTTATTTAATGTTGAATTTTGCAAATTAAAACAATTTAAAATATTTTCGACATTACGTCCATTTAATGGGTTTGTTTACATACTATACCTGAACATGGTTGCGTGTTTGACAATTATGAAGTTTATTCTATAAGGGATTGGCATAACTAATTTGTAATGTATTTGTAAGATTGAACGTATTTTGAAAGATGAATTTCCATCAATCAAACATGGACACTTATTGACAATTATGCAAAATTAATTAATGAATCAATTGCGTGATTAGATCATTGTATTAGAAGTGTGGTTCCATGTTTACTATTTAGTGTAGGGTTTTTAGTACCGAGATTCTAAAGGCAGGGCCGTATCAACAGCGAGTACTGAGGGTGCTTACGGGAACTCCGGACGGGACAGAAGTCTCGGGAATCGCCCTCCAGTGTGACGTCATAGTGATGAGTCATCGATGTTCGGATTCGCCATTGATCGCAATAAACTCGTCAGTTTTCTTCAATGGCCCCAACGAAATGATAACAGCTAAGGACTTTATGTTATTCGAATTGAAATTTCATTATGAATTTATTCTCTGATGCTATGCCATATTATTCACAGATGTGAACGTGTTGAATTTAATTATAATTAAAGATATTTCATTTGATTTGTAATTCCAATTCATTTTCTTTTTCGTGATTTGTTGTGTAAACAGTACATAGGCAATTATCTTTTCTCTAGAGTATTTTTGTTCTTTGCTTTTGCACTGGGCCTGTGACAATGCACCTATACATGTGAGCGTATTGTGGTTGCTTGCTGCCTGTTCAGTTTTTTGTTGTTCTTGTTTTTGTTCTTTTTTGGTATAATATTTTGTTGAGGGCGCTGTTAAGCAGCTAGCACCGCTTTTTTAGATTCTCTCGTACCTTCGTTTCTTTTTTTCCCTGCATTTTTGTCTATTTTGTTTGGAATTTTAATTTTGGATCATACATTGATGTTCATTGGACTTTGTGTATAGTAACTATCATATTTGTGAAAGTTTTGTGACTTTATATCCATTTTCTTCTGACATTACATTCTTACTGTGTCGATGTTGTGAGTATACCCAGAATGTACAGTAACATAATAAACATTCGTCAACACGCTAACTACGTTTATAACACGGCGTTCGGATGGTTCGGACCCATGATATTGATCGTTTTAGCCGGCATTGTTGTGTCCGTGAATGCCATGGCCATGGACAATAGCCACCCTCCGGACAATAGGCCGATTTGCTATTCACGAGAGGAACTTTTAAAGTTTCGAAACCTACCCCAACCAAGACCTCGTTTGGACCAAGACATGTTTTCCACTATACAGACTCTTGGATGTGCCCGCAAACGAGGTCGTCGCGCAGGAAGAAAGACTCACCGGCCAATACAGATTGTTACCTCGTATCTTCGAAAGCAGATCGATCCTCCTCTGTTTATCCGACCAATGACTTTAATCTACTTCAGTAGTATTGAGAAGAATGGCACATGTAAGAATTCTGAACGCAGGACACCGAACTTACCTAAATTCTATCTGTGCAATGCCAGAACAACAATCTAGATGAATTGCAAGTGGTTACGACCCAGGAGAATATAGGAGTGGCAGCAATTTCTGAAATTTGGTTTCATACAGACATGCCACTAAATCTAGTATCTCTACCGAACTTCGTGCTGTTTACGAATTCAAGACGTGACAGACAGGGAGGTGGAGTTAGACTCTACGTGAAAAATCACCTAAAACCTGAACGATTTATGGTTGATGTGCCTATATAATGATCTGGAAGTCCTTTGGGTGAAAATCAGACCTGAACGGCTCCCACGCTCGATCTCGCAAATTGTTGTAGCTGTTGTCTACTATCCACCTAACAGCCCCTTTGCTAACACCTTGGTTGATCATCTTCAGGAAACCATAGACCAGATCCTTAGCAGTTTTCCTGATGCTAGTGTTGCTGTGAGGGGAGACTTTAACCAACTAGACTTGTCTCCACTCCTGCGGGATAGAAGATTCAAGCAGGTGGTGAATAAACCAACAAGAGAAGACAGAACCTTGGAAAAAATTATAACGAACTTTTATGTCCAATACCAAGAACCGCTGATCACATGCCCTCTTGGTGCAAGTGATCACAATGCTATTCTCTGGACACCTACCATACCATGTAACCATCATGATAAAGTAGTGAAGAGAGACACAAGATCATTGCCAGATTCAAGACTACGAGAATTCGGATTCTTTATCACCGGCTGTGATTGGTCTCCGGTCCTCGAGACATATCATCTGTCAATGAAAAGACTGACTTGTTATACAAAATGATGAATGGTATGATTGATCGTTTCTTACCGACACGAGTTGTAAAGATGCACAGCTGTGATTAACCCCGGATGACTCCTGCAATTAAAGCACTAATCCAGGACCGTCAGCGAGCTTTCCATACGAACGACATAGCTCTGTCTAAAGCTATCGGGAACCGTGTCAGCAGAGAGATCAAGAAAGCTAAACAGAATCACTATGTTAAGAGAATCAAAATCCACAAGAAGTCAAACCCTGCAGAATGGTATAAGCAGATTAAAGTTATGACAAATACGGGGTCAAGTAATACTAGCATTCGAGTTCCAAGAGTTGACGACAATAAGCAGATTGCTGATAAGATCAATGAAATGTTCACTTCAACCGCCAGTGACATTCCTCCTACCTACCTACCTACCTTCACCGTCACCCCCTCCACGAATCGAACCATGGGAAGTGTTTAGGCAGCTGAAGAAAATAAATGTCATCAAAGCAGTTGGCCCTGACTCGATGCCTCCTCGTATCATTAAAAGAATTCGCATGTGAAATACGCGAACCGCTTTCAGATATATATTCCGCATCACTAGCCGAAGGCTGCGTACCAGAAGTGTGGAAAAGGCAGTGGTAATACCTGTGCCTAAGAGTACCCCTGCAGTGATTGAGAATTTAAGGCCAATATCCTTTTGTAAAGGTCTTCGAAGGATTTGTTGTCAAATGAATCTTGAAAACCCTAGCGCCTCATCTCGACAGGAAACAATACGGGAACATGAAAGGGCTTTCAACATGTCATTACCTCGTAGATATGTTATACACATTGTATATGCATGCAGAGAAACAAAAATCAGTATCTGACCTTATCCTAACAGACTTCAGTAAGGCATTCGATCGAATTGATCACACCATAGCGTTGCAGAAGTTAATAGCCTACGGAGTAGCTCCTGATCTTGTGCAATGGGTCATGGATTTTCTAACCAATCGGAAGCAGTGTGTTCGCTACAAGGGTTTTGTCTCAGATTGGACTACACTGCACGCTGGTGTACCTCAAGGAACATTGTTGGGGCCGATACTCTTCCTTACTGTCATCAACGATGCTTGTGAAGGTGACCATCCATTACACTGGAAGTATGTAGATGATATGAGTATCATTAACACAAGATTTGCGTATGAATCCCCGGAGCTCACTGTGAATGCATTACGGGAGTTACAAGATTGGTCCCACCTTAACGGAATGACCCTCAACCCAGTCAAATGTGAAGCAATGCAAATATGTTTCATGAAGTATCCTCCTGACCCCCAGTGTTCAGAATTGATGGCCAGTCATTGAAAACTCAGGACACTGTTAAAGTTGTTGGAGTGAGACTTCAAAGTGATCTTAAGTGGCAGTGTCATGTAGACTACATGCTCCAGCGAGCGAATGGGAGAATGTACATGATCAGGATATTGAGGAGCCACGGTCTTTGTGTGGATGATCTGTGTACAATCTACGTTGGTTATTTGAGACCCCTCCTGGAATATGCGTGCCCTGTGTGGAACGGCGGACTCACGAAACAACAGATATTGCTTCCCTAGAACGAATCCAGAAGAGAACTGTAAGAATTATTCTCGGTCCCCGCTTCACATCATATGACTCTGCACTAGAATCACTTCACTTAAAGTTTCTTGCAGATCGAAGGAAAGATTTATGTCTTTCCTTTGAACAGAAACTGGAAAAGAATGAAAGACTATCACACCTGATTCCTAAGCCGAAGGGTGTCGGCAGAACCCTAAGAAACAGTAGGGTCAGGCAACAATTGAGATGTAGGACTCAAAGACTTCGACAAAGTGCCATCCCTTACCTTATCGACTTATTGAATTCTATGTAACTAAAAATTCTCATACTTTTTGTTAAGATTTTGATTACTTTGCCTTTAGATAATTACTTTTCTCACACCGAACTGAGCTTAAATTTTTTTTCTCTCTCTGTGGTTCAATTTTTTTTTTTAACCCTTTGCGTGCGACGGGCTTCCACAGAAGCCCAGCGAGTCGTTCACTTCGCTACGACGGGCTTCTACAGAAGCCGAGATATGTTTGGTTTAATTCAATGAAGTTTTTCAGCTTTTTCGTAATTGTTATGTACTAAAACCTCTGCCATTATTTCCTTTATAAACCTATTTCGATAACAGATTGAAAAAAATATACAGCTACGTGGGGAAAAATCCCGAAAATAGGAAAAAATTTCAACTTTACCCGATTTTTTCGTTGGAGTCTGACGGGGAAGATAAATTTTGTGACGAGCACGTACGCGCGCGCACAAGGCCTGATCACGTGATTTGTTCTGATCACGTGATTTGATCCATATCGTTGTTCTGATAGATATACGCTAACATCTTTTCTGCAAGATCGTCACGCAATAAGCTACGCGTTTATTCACCATTTTCGTCTTATTTGTTTAATCAAGAAGATATCACTCTAGATAGAATGATATCTCCTTGGTTTCATCGATCGTTTGTATTTTCAGAAAAACAAAAAGCTTGTAATGTCTTAGTACTTTGAGCTGATCTCGGTGCACTTTTGAACTTTTTCCCTCCCCATCATCCTTCTTATTATTTTTGTCTACTTTTCTGAAAAAAAAAGAGAAAAGAAAGCAGTTAAGCACACCATTAATCTTCTGCTCTTTTCAAAAGGGAAACGTCCATGTAGTTCATGATATCGGCACTACCCGAACAAAAGAATGTCTGGGCGGCCACTCAAACAAATTCCTTCCGAAAAGAGCAGGATACAGATGGTCAACGCCCCGAACAAAAGGAAGATTAGTGTTTATCGGCAGGATGACCCATTGAATGCTTTTCGTACTTAGCAATACAAAAAGCTTTTATGAATACTTTTTTTCCGACCAACATACCGTATCTAAAAAAAAATTGTCTCATTTACCGACAACACAGGTGCTTATGACATCCGTCAGTGATTCATATTGCATAAAAGCGCTACCCCTGGGTGATGATGCATATAAGGATGAACGAAGAATCATTTTGGGGAATTATAGAAAAAATATGTTCAGATGTCACGGAGAACGAGAGTGAATGAGAGACAGAGATAAAAGGGGGAATAGACAAGTGCGCTTTTGCTAAAACTCCATGAATATCTACTTAAACGAATAACAACATGACTTTATTTTTTGGTTAGATTACTTTTAAAAAATCCCACAACGTTTGTTTGTCGCAACTCGGTCCCCAGACCCTTGCCAAACTGATGACTTTTTATCATTATTCTTGTTTGACCTTGCCCCCCCCCCCCCCAGATGGAAATGTTCTGACTTACACTCTAATATTGCTTGTTTATCTCCTTTCTCCGATTTTCTGTTTTTAATTGCGAGTAACGCGATAGAAAAGATAAGAATAAAGACCTTCCTGGCCACTTTTTTCCCCTTAACGACAAAAAAAAAAAAAAATCGCATTTGGGGCGCTTACCATGGTTAGCATCTAAACCAAATATTTGGAAAAATATGTTATACAGGGACAGCAATGTTTTTTATGGTGCAGGGGTTGAGCTGTGGGACGGGGGTGAAGCGGCTAAAAAAAAAATCACAATTTGTTAATTCATGTCATTTTACAGAATAAATTTATAATAGGTTAGGTTTTAGAAGCTCTTCATCTTATTTCCTTTTCTCTCCCATTGAAAACTTTTGCATTGAAAAGTTGCCGGAAACATAATCACTTCAAACGATAATACCAATAATGAACTAAAAGTTTCCTCGCGCGAAATGGAGGAAATAGAATGATACATGATGATAATTTTGTTTGTCTTGCGTGTCACCCGATAGAACCCTCTCAATCATACAAACTTTTATTCATGTGTGACCTACACCCCCCCCCAAAAAAAAAAAAATGTTGATACCGACCCAAATTCTTTTGATTTTCCTACTTTTTCGTCAATTTCTTTCTTCTTTTTTTTTTAACCGGCGAATAGCGTGGTAGAAAAGATTCATAGAGGAAAACAAATTGTTTCCGTTACGGCAAACAAACATTTGGGGCGCCTACCCTGGTTAGCATCAAAACCAAAATATCTGATTTAAAAAAAATAAAAAACAGGGGCCACTGAGCGTTTTTGATAATGGAGGGGTAGAGCTGAATATGGGAGGGAGTGGACCGGCCAAAAAAATCATAAATTTATGTAGACTTCTGATTTTTTTGTACATGTTTGCTGAAAGGGGTGAGGACTGAAACTTCCTACCAACTCCGCTGCTTCTGTACTATGAGATTGAACGATTAAAACGATAGAGACAAAAATGAATTCTAACTATTGTGAATGTTTTTTTAATGATTTATTTATTACTTTGTTTTCGGCTGTGAAATCAAGGAGACAATATAACAAAACGAGGGAGATAATCGAACAAAACGAAAGAACAAATAAAAAAAAACACTTATGATTACGGATGCAATAATTTATTCAAGAAAAATTACTTTCTCTTACTTTCAGTAATTGCTGTCATGGCTCTTTTTGAGGGAATAGTAAGATAAAGAAAGAAACGTAGAAAGTGACAAGAAGAGAGTTGGAATGTATGATTTCAGACTTACAATTTTAGTCACTTTTATTCGTTTAACACTTTGAAAGAATTTCAGGATATTACAAATCGATTACCGGTGCGCAAACTTCAGGAACAAAATCATTTTATCATTATAATAGCTGCGTGGAAAATCGAATTAAATGACACTGAGACATATAATTTATGAAAAAATCTAAAAAAGATAATAACTTTTAGTAAAAGATTGAGGCCTCTGTCTTGCCATAACCCTAAGCCCCAAGTTCACAAAAAATAGTTTAGTTGTGCATTTTTATACGATGATGATGATCATCATCATATTGTCTTTTGCGAAATATATCTACCCATGTTATCAATATAGAAAATGGAAGATGATATAGAATTTATTGTGAAATGACAGTTACAATAGTAATTTTAAAAGGTTTTTCGAGACATTATTTGAGAAACTGGGGGAAAACCCCACAAAATTTTCGACATGATGACCACGATTCAATAGAACGAGAGGCCCACAAATCCAACCATCTCCGATACAAGTTGGCAAAAACGAGGCATTCTCTCGGAACCGTTTCCGATGAAGAGAGAGAGAGAGAGGGGGGGGGGGGGAGACGTTAGATGTAATCTAAAACGACAGGTACTGAGAAGAAAAAATCAGAAAGGATTGAAGGGGATGGGGGCGGGTATATACCTCCTAATCCAAATCGGGAAGAAGGAAGACGATACAGATATAATTTAAATGAGAAGAATTCAGAGAAAAAAAGATGTAGAAGGGAGGGAATATGGAAAGACGATAGATATAAGGGAATGAAAGCGGTACATTATACATTTGGTTACAGGTTAGAAACCAGAGAAAGGGAAAACGAGGAAATCCCTTATTTGTACCGTTTTATAAATACATGATACATGTACATTTTATAATGACAAATGCGCAATAATTTAAACAAAATTGACCATCCGCCAATCAAATTGAAGGATTTCAGTAGCTTTCAAGTGTTATTGAAAATTTGTAAACAAATTTTATATAAAGCGGGCCCCTGGTAAATTTTTGAACCCCCCCCCCCCCCCCCGCTTTCTCCCGTTCTCTCATCCGATATTGCTCTTACTTTTGTCTTCTATTTCAAAGGAAACAAACAGAAATAAAGGAATTTAGAACACCGTTTATCCTCTGCTCTTTTGAAAATGAAAACGTCCATGCAGTTCTTGGTCTCGGCATTCCCCAAACAAAAAGAAAGTCATGGCGGACGCTCAAACAAATTCCTTATGAAAAGAGCATGGGGACAAATAGCCAACGCCCTGAATAAAAGGAAGATTAGTATATCCACCTAAAAAAAACACGTTTATTTGACGTGTCCCGACAAACCCCTCTTAATCTTACACCTACCCCTCCCCCTAAAAATGTTATTAATTTTTTTCGCCAGTTTCTTTCTTCTTTTTTTGGTCTTTTGTTTTTTTGGCGAGTAGCGTAGCAGAAAAGGATCCATATAAAAAAAAAAATAAGGACAGGTTGACCTTATATTTTGTGGGGGGCGCTTACCCTGGTGAGAATCAACACCCAAATATTTGAAAAAGATGTATAAATAAATTTAATTTAGATTCTATTATTTCAATAGATAAAAATAATTTATTTTCTCTCATTGTGACGAACAGTAATCGGTAGCATGCTTATTTTGGAGGGAAAAGGGAGGTAGAAAAATGAAACGTAGAACGAGACGAGAGCGTTGGTGGGAGGTATGATTTCAGATCCACTATTTGCGTCACATTTACCCCCTTCGCTCTTTGAAATTGCAACAGGAAAACAAATCGAAGACTGGTATGCAATCTTCAGGAACAAAATTATTTTTTAATTACAAACTATAATTCATGAAAAGAAGAAACCAAAGACGATTTTTAGTGAAACATTGAGGCCACCGTCATAAAGCCCAGAAGCCAAAATCACAAAATAGTTTCGGACTTTCGTTGCGCATTATTCATTCTGGAAAATAAAGGTATTTGGTATGCTGTGATTTCACCCAAAACGGATTATCGTCGTAATTATACAATTTGCAAATGATCAGTATACAAGGCCAGGGGTAAAGAGACCATTCATGAGTAGCGTGACAATAGGCAATGAAAAAAAGCACCAGAGCAGACAACAAAGCGGTATCGATCGAACCCGACTTGTCTGCGCGTGCTGATTGCCCTTACGCATTTTTGTACACAGTGCCTATTGACTTGGGAAAAAGCGAAGATTTGACAAAATAATACAATTTTTTCCTCGTAAATTTCTTAATTATTCTGTTGATTTGAGAAGCGAGACCTTTAGTTCTAGAAAGAAAAATGTCTGATCTTTCATCTTTACATTTACTAAAAATTCTGAAAATACTTCAGTTTGGCGCAGTTAGCAATAGATTAGGAAAACACCGCCACAGATCCAAAAACCAGCAATGTACAAAAACGGCTCCGCCGCAGGGAGAGGTATCCGGTTTCGCGGGCCCGCACGCAAAGGGTTAATGTTCATAACAACTGCATAAACGCACGTTTGCTAATCGTTCTTATATATCTAATAATGTATGAGTTCTCACAAAGTGTTTTTTTTTTATTGTCAAGCCTTCCGGAATTTAAATACATCTGTTAGCCTTCCTACACAATTATAGCATTAATTTTCCAGTTACTTTGACCTATAACTACTCACATTGTAACAATATGTAAACTGGTAGACTATGAACGAACATCTTTTTTTTTTATGAGTGTAATACAAAGCGTCAATGTTTCTCTATGTGCAATACTTAAGTTCTCATGATGACAATGTGAATAATCATATTAAATATGATATTAATAGTAATGATAAAAATATAATAATAAAATCTTAGATTAATTATGATAATGAATCAAATAATAAATGGATATAGAATGATTGTATTACAATGATGATTGATTTCGCAATAGCGTATGTATGTATTATTTACCTCAGGCATGTGATTATTTTTTTTTCACGTATTTGATTGTGTTTTTTAATTCCTGTTTTTCATTATGTTGTAATTTTTATGTATATTTGTGTATTTGCTTTTATGTCTGAAAATCTGTAATTAGGCCTTCGGGCCGCGAGTGATTTTTTGTTCAAATAAACCATTTCTATTTCTATTTATATTTCTATAATATTTTGTATTGCCCATTCACATTGTGTGACATATGCCATCAGTATGTTCCATAATAATCTCAGCGATGATAAACATCCCGGTGCACATTACATTACTTAATATGAATTCAGTGTGTGGAACAAAACTGGAAATGTGTATACCTGAGTATACAGCACTGTGAAATGACTATGAATTTAATCAATGTTTGTGCAAACAAAACCTGAGCGAAGACCTTCCTTTGCATAAAAGGGGTGGCCGGCTATTGTTATCGCATACAATGCTTCGAGCCAGAGTTATTCTAGTGATTGTGTGATAATGTATAGAAATCTGCACAATGAACCAATAATTTCAACCCATCAAATTTATGGAGCTTTACCATGTGTGAGCCGTGAACACAGACAATTTTCAAACCTACTGCTCAACTTCATTACATAACACTTTATGAAAGCTCATTTTCGAGATATCCTCTATATCATTCCCGACAATTTTTATTGGCAAATTATTGGTGAAGGAGACAATACCTTTTGTATTGCATTATTTTTTTTTAAATCCTACTCATCCCCCGCCCCCATTTCACAATTCCTTTCAGCCATAATAAGCATCGAAACTCATTGTTGCCAGCTTAATCAAAGTAATGACTCTCTGCGACTACTAGCTGAAAGCACCATTCGTTCCCTGACTTTTTTAATGATGAAATAGTGTATGTGAACAATTTTCGATCTGACATGTACATGAAGTCCTGTAAGTACGCATGAGAACGTGTCAGGTGTGTGCTCACATTCCCCCAATGGAGAGAGTGGCAGGATTAGTGCCTCTATTACTTTTGTGTCCTATTAAACTTTTTTTTCCTTATTTATTAGTCAATCTAATCGTAGAAATATTTTTTTTTAAACTGTCATATATTCATCATTATTTCTAACACTTCAAAGGCTTCATTGTCTTATGTTCGCCTGGGTGGGGGCATCCTGGTCTAGTGGTCATGACTTCCACCCTGCAATCTGAGGATGTGGCACAATTTAAACCATTGCGTGCCCCTTCTCAGCAGGAAATGCTGAGCTGCACCAAACCCAGGTGAGGCTAATAAAGTTTAAGAATCTACATGTATTTATTAATACACAGAGCGCATAACAATCGCTCTGCAAAAGCCAGGGTGATTTTGCTACCTTACTACATATCACTTAGACTCCCCATAAGATAGGCCCAAGTCTTAAGCGGTATATAAACCAATATAATTATTTCATTAATCTGTTTATTTTAGTTTGTTTTATTGTCGATATCATAATTGTATCATTGTTAATAATATCATCTTGAGGAAAGAAAAATACGTGTATAACTCAATCAAATTGTTACATTCTATCTAAGTTTGGAAAATTATTCAATAATATAATTTCAAATTTCTGCTTCGGATTTTGCCTTTTAAAAAGAAAAGGATTCAATTCGATAGAAGATCACGTCAGATATGACTTGCTATTACCGTGGAAAAAAAATGAAACTGTAATATCATAAGTAGTTGTATTTTCTTCAGGTATACTTATTTTAGCAGAAATTCTCTTTCATCAAGAATCATGCACTATATCCAGCATGAAGAGAAAACGTCATTAATTAATTATACAATTGAGAAGGATAGTATGATCACTATGAATGCAATTGTTTATATTTGCACAAATATGATCGAGAACAGTGATGTGCAAATGTATAAAAATAATAACATTTAAGCATTTAAAAACCAAGTTCACACTATACAGTTCTACACTACAATATGTCGAGTTTACAAGTAGAATGAGTTTATTAATAGGTAAATCAGATCAATTATGCTCTTCATTTTCAGGAACTATACAAGATTTGATCATCAATTTGAACATAGTATACATAATAACTTTTAGAAATTTTCTTAAAATGTACGAAACCAAACATTATAATGTAAACGTTGGAAAGTGAATAAAGGAAATGCAATTTCAAAATCTGTAAAAGAGTAGTAATATAATAAGAACAGAATATCATAATTAATATTTGCTGTAATTTGGCTGATATTATTACTGTTATTTTTTTTCTTTTAGCGATTTAATGAAACAAAATACTTTGATGACGGCAAGACAAATTCTTCGTATATAGTTGATTAATCAATAAAAGTAAAAAAAAAAAACAGTAATCTGTTTGTCACTGGTATAGTATTGATATGTTCAGAAAAAAAATAATAATAATAATAAAACATTGCTTATATAGCGCATATAACGATGATAAAATCATGTCTCTATGCGCTTAGAAAGAAGAATAGAAAGAATGGAGAAGAAAGAAAAGCCTGTTCACAGAGGAGCAAATATATAATCAATTAATAGGTACATGTATATCTTATTTTACAAAAAGGAATATCTTCAAAAGGGACTTATAGGATTCTACATTATTAGTACGTTTAACAATATCAGGTAATTTATTCCAAAGTTCAGCAGAGGACATTTTGAATGAACGAGCACCGTAGAATTGAGTGTTAATTTTGGGAACTACAAGGAGAGATTTGTTTTTTGACCTTAATTTTCTTTGGGGTAAATACTATTCAATGAGTTCTTTGAGATAGAGTGACGATTGACCTTGTAAGCATTGATAGGTTAGGAGTAATATCTTGTATTCAATACGGGAATAGAAAAAAAGGGAGAAAGATAGAAGGAAAGAGAGGCATAAATAAAGAAATAAAGGGAAGAAGAAAGGAATGAAGGAAAGAAGGATGGAGATTTTTCAATAGACAAATATGGAAAAGATGAAACGCTTTCTGGAAATTTGGGAATATATTGAAAATGCCTGTCAAATTACAATGGACAGACTAGAGGTCATTGTCGTAGGTTGGTGAACCGTGATAATAGGCCTACATCGTCTTAAGACTCGGACCGGATGAAATATAACTAATGTGTCGTTTGTCTAGTCAGAGTCCAGTACGACACTGTTGATTTGATTCACCAATTTTCGACAAAGGCTGTTTTGTTATGAAGAGCTATGGTCAAAAGATTATCTGTGTTATAGAAAGCGGCTGTGAAATAATTGCAAGAATGCCCTAATCAGGTGCGACAGGGAGAAGAAGGAGGTACATATTATTTATTTGCTTTTGTTTTCCATCTTTTCTTCTTTTATCATCTCTCTCTCTCTCTCTCTCTTTAGTATCTGTTTCTTGCTTTTTTCTCACTCATTTTCTCCTGTTCTACTTTACCCCTTTCTGTTTTATTTCTTCCCTCATATCATCCTTTCCTCTTCAGTCTTTTCTTTGTTTTCTCTTTGTTTGTTACTTCGCTATCTCTATCCACTTACTATCCTTACTACCCTGGCTATTTTACAAAATAAGCCTAATCTAATTTTTAACATCCCTTGGATTAAAAAATATAATATTTCTTATATTTGAAAAAATATACACAAAAGCGGAAAGACGATATCATCGGCTTCTCTTTGCGCAAGACGACATGTATTAAATTGAAAAAACTGTTTCACCGAGATCAGTGGCGTTCCGTGGGTCACCAGCAAAAATTTGGAGTCACTTAGCTCAGTTGCCATGTATACTGACATAATAGAGATATTTTAAGGACAGTGCCATTGAACGGATACATGTATCTCATTGGTCAACTAATGCGAGCGCGAAGCACGAGCTGAAAATTTTTGATATACAGACCTAAAAAGGGACATTATAATCAAATTTGTGTAATCATGATACGTATATCTGTCTCGCTAAACAATGAGAGCGTGAAGTGCGAGCTGAAATTTTTGTATTTATTGACTTCAAACAGGGATATTTTAAGGACTAAAATTTAAGAATCCATTAAGAGTATACATATCTCATCAGTTATCTAATGCGAGTGCCATGCGCTTGCTGATTTTGTTAGAATTACATCTAAACACATGAAACACTTTTTGTAGTCATTGTAATTATGATTATCATACGCATCTCACTATAAAACAAATGTTGCGAGCGCGAAGCGCGAGCTGAAAATTTAGATAATTCAGACCTGGAGTGGGGCATTCTAGGGCATGCTTGTAGGAATTCACTAAGACCATACTTATTTCACTAACCAAATGATGCGAGCGCGAAGCGCGAGCCGAAAATTTTTGATATTCAGATCAGAAAAGGGGACATTTTAAGGACTGATTTTAGGAATTCATGCATTGAGAACAGACCAATCCACTAATGTGAACGTAATCACGGACAGAAAATGTTTTATATTAAGACCTTAATATGGGCAATCACTTTAAAGGTCAAGTCCACCCCAGAAAATTGTTGATTTGAATCGATAGAGAAAAATGAAAGAAGCGTAACGCTGCAAATTTCATCGAAATCGGATGTAAAATAAGAAAGTTATGACATTTTAAAGTTTCGCTTATTTTTCACAAAACAGTTCAATGCACAACTCAGCGATATGCAAATGAGAGAGTTGATGATGTCCATCACTCACTATTTATTTATTTTTTTATTGTTTGAATAATACAATATTTAAATTTTTACAGATTTGACAATAAGGACCAACTTAATTTAACCATTAACTGTTAAAATAATGGTAATTCCATATGTTCAGGGAGAAATAAAACTTTGTTTCACTTGACAAGGAGGGGAAAATTAGAATATTTCATATTTCGTATAATAAAATACAAAAGATATAGTGAGTGGGTGACGTCATCAGTCTGCCAATTTGCATACCGACCAGGATGTGCATATAACTGTTTTGTGAAATTTAGCGAAACTTAAAAATGTCATAACTTTCTTATTGTACATCCGATTTTGATGAAATTTTCAGTGTTTTGCTTGTTGGATTTTTCTCCTTTTTTCAAATCAGCTTTTTGTTTGGGTAGACTTGTCCTTTAAGTAGTCATAAAAAAGAAGTATATGTCACTACATAAAACAATAACTCGAAGTGTGAGGAAATATATTTGGTGTATATTGACTTGAAAACGGGAGGTTTTAGTACATCAGGATTATATATCTCGCTAAACAGACAATGCTAGCACCAGGAACACTGAAGACATAGGCCCTGAGCAAATCATGTTTCATAAAGTTATGATATAAAGTTATGTTTATTATGTAATGTAACATAACACGATTACAATATGATATAACATTATAATGAATAATAATTTCTTCTTTCCTACTAAGCTTCTCCCTCTTTTTCTCCTTTTCCCCGTTTGCTTGATTTTTTTTGTCAGCCGATGGGGGGGGGGGGCACGTGCCCCCAAAGCCCCCCGTAGTTACGCCACTGACCGAAATACTGCAGAATCTAAAATGTCATAACATTGTTTGTCCTTTTACGTTTTTGATGAGATTTCCAGCATGTTCTTTGTCAAATTTTCCCTTATTATTATATGTTCCAATCATTCTATTTCAATTCTGGAGTATCTCCCCCTTTTAGAAATTTGAAATATGTTGTAGTCACCAGTTAATCAGGGGTGAATCCAAGGGGGGGGGGGTGCCAAGCCCGGGGGCACTCATAGTGGGTATGTCCTGCGACCCCCATTTTTACACTCAAATTTCCGTTCCAAGGCACTGCATTTTGTCTTATTGAGAAAAAGAGCAAAGAAAGCCCCTCCAAAGCATAGCATTTTCTTATCATCAATAAAAAAGAAGAAAGAAATCTGCTCCAAAAGCTTCGCATGTTTCCGTTATGCCGTTCCGGTCGCGTTGATCTGCTACAATGAGCCGCAATTTTGGTGAAAAGCAGTCGCAGAGCGCTGTCCGAACATTGCTTCTGCGCAAGCGCACCCGGCGCCCCTGCCACCGGGCGAGCTGCATGCACGTTCCATAGGGATGCATACGCACCATAAAGATATAATTAATATACATCTCTATGATACGCACTCACACGCAGGCGACCCGTTCCAAGGACCCCCGTTTTCACAAATATTTGTAGTTCTGAAGCCCGCTGCGATGACCCTCCTTTTTACAATAAGCCCGCTCCAATTAGGCCCCCGTTTTCTGTCTCTCCCGCGGCATGTACATGTTCCTACTACTTTTTTGGTCGAGAACGGGGGGGGGGAGGGGGGGGGGCAGCCAGCCCGAGCCCCCTTTTTTGGGGCAACCTGTAGAAAAAATGTGTCCTTTTTAAGTAGATAGAAACGTTTAAAACAGAAAAATGAGGTATCATGCCCATGTTTAGTTTACGACCTCGTAACGACCGGTCCGACCCCGCAGGCCTACCCGCAATGGTACCGCATTCAGTTGGTTCACATGAAGGCAAACTACGCTACCGGACACGTTTTAGCTGATAAACACAACTTACTCATCACTGAAAACGTGTTTTTTTAGAATTAGTCACATTATATATGACATGTCTGTATTGGATTTATTGCGTTGGAATATTTTATTGGTTGACAGCATGCATGAATGTAAAGAAGAAGACTTGGTAAGTCACGCCTACTCTACCATATCTACATTGATTAATGCGTACCACAATCTTATTTTTCTATTTCAGTCACCAAGCCCCTAACGTCAACTTTACCTCATAACGCCCTTTTACTTATGAAATCCATTTTTTTTTTTTACATAGAGTGAATGACCAAAGAACGCTGAAATCGAATACGATGAGGGGTTGAATTTTCACAATTTTTTTCCCCCGACAGGACGTACCTTTGGTGCGTGTTACGCCCCCCCCCCCCCCGCATTTAGAAATTCCCGGGGTTCGCCCCTGTTAATTCCATCTTGAAAAAACGAGATGTCAAATCAGGATTTTCCTCCAGCCAAGTAAGATCAATTTCTGCTTTGTCATTTCTCT
The DNA here is from genome assembly GCF_037042905.1 of Lytechinus pictus. Classification (NCBI taxonomy): domain Eukaryota; kingdom Metazoa; phylum Echinodermata; class Echinoidea; order Temnopleuroida; family Toxopneustidae; genus Lytechinus; species Lytechinus pictus. The sequence continues at coordinate 27,652,608 of NC_087253.1, read as the reverse complement.
TTTCTTTTCTTTTCTTCTCCTTGCTTATATTTCTTCTTCCATATTTTTCCTATTTTTTTCCTCTGGTCTCCTTTTATCTCTCACTTTCCCTTTTTTTACTATCACGTTTTTCTTACTTTGATCTTTTGTTCCTTTCTCTTCCCGTTTTTTTTTTCTTACTTTTTTCTTCTTTTCCGGCCCTCTTTTCTTTATCAATATCTACTTTGTTTTTTCCTTTTTCATAATCTAATTGTTCCTGCCTTTTCTTCTTTCCATCTTCTCTAAATTATTCCTTTCTTTCTTTCATTCTTTCTTTCTTTCTTTCTTTCTTTCTTTCTTTCTTTCTTTCTTTCTTTCTTTCTTTCTTTCTTTCGTGAGGTAGTTGTGTTTTTTCGAGCTCCGGTTTTTCTGGTTTTTCACTGATTTATATGACCATTTGGTCCTTGATTTTGTACCATTAAAATTGTGTTGGGTTATAGATTAATATAGACTCGATCCTCCTTCGTCAGGTTTACCAATTTTAGTGTTTTTTAAACACATTTTCTGTTATTTTTTTGTAAGGTTTCTAGACTGGTTCGTACATGGCCAGTCAAGCAAACCAACGTAGTGTACAGGGCCAGCGTACCACAAGTGCAGCTGGCCCTTTGTTAAACAATGTAGGACATTTTTAAAATGTCACCCGTCACAATGGTGTAAGCTTTCAAGCTATTGAAAATGTAACGATACAATCTTATATCAATGTCTTTACTACAACGATACCCGCTAATGACGTAATATCTGCCTCTCGCATCTCTAATGGTCGCATAGCTGTGTACCTAAAATCAAAAGAAGCTGTTATCAATGCTGTACAACAAGGCCTTGGGTATGAGGGGGCCTTTCTTGAACTAACCCCCCTTGTACGGCCCACTACTCGAGTCATTTTATCTAATGTATACCCAGAACTACCGAATTCTGTCTTGACTGAAAATCTAGCACCTTTTTGCAAAGTTGTGTCCGACTGCAAACCAATACCTCTAGGATTTAAAGACAAGCGTCTAAACCATATTATGAGTTTTAGAAGGCACGTTCAAGTGTTAGTGAAACCTAACACAACACTTCCAGATAACATTAATTTCGTGTTTTCAGGTATGAACTATCGTGTATTTATTTCAACTGAGTCAGTTAGATGTTTTAACTGTGGTGAATTTGGTCATATTTCCCGCAATTGTAAGAAACCTCAAACAAGCACAAATACTAATCAGTCAAAGACAAACGCTGCCCCAGTTTCAAATGACACGAGAGTGCGCCAGCGCGGATCCTCCCCGCCTCTCACCACGGTTTCGGACCCCATGCCACCATCACCTCCCCCCTTGGCGGCAACTACAATGCCCCCACCTGTACCCACCTCCTCTGATTTCCCTAGTTTACCACCTCGTGATCGTGGGCCCCTTTCAACCTCAGCCACCCCCTCGCGCATTAGGAAGCCTCAATCCTCCCCACTGCACATACCTCTGACATCACCTGCTCAACCGTCCAGCAATTCAACTACCACGCCCATAGTCGTGTCCTCCAAGTCCCCTCCCCCCAAATCTATTTCTGCGTGCCCTTCGCCTGTGTGGAAAACTCCCCCATCACCTGTCCGAACTTTCTCTGAAGTTGTTTCAAAACGTAAGCAACTAACACCCGAATCAAACGAAAACAATACTACTCTTACTACACTGAAAGCCCCCTCTCCTCTTCGGAAAGTGGCCAGGAAAGCTCCCTCCTCCCAAACCGAAACCGTAGACTCTCCAACCCTAACACAAGTCCTTGACTCCCAAACCCCCAATATCCCTCCTACCCCATCCTCCACAGTTGGAGATTCATCTACAGACACTGACTCCATGACTTGGGAAGATGCCCAAACGGATGAAGATATCCCGAAGGAAGATGCACTCCCATTGACTCAAGGCCCCCTCTCCCAAGGCCAAATTTTGAAATTTCTATCAAACGTGAAAGGGCGGAAAAAGCCAGCCCAGATTGCACGGAAATATACATCAAATATTCCAGGGCTAGTTAAACAATTAAAGCCCCTGAAAAACAGCCCCCTAGTAAAACGTAACATGCAGCAGAGGATATACAAATTGATCAGCACTCTGGAGAGCTAATTCCTTTTTACCTTCTCTCCATTCATTACGTACGCTCAAGTTGCTATAGCCATAATGGCACTGTCAATGCTGACCCTCAACACCGGAGGATGCTCCTCCCAAACTCAAAACGCCTCCTTCCGAGTTTATGTTGAGCAAATTGCATGCAACCCGCTCGTTGTATTTTTACAGGAAACTTACCACCTTAAAGATAGCAATCCTTGCTGGAGCAACTGGTCCCATAAACCTTTTTGCTCACCCGGTATTACTCGAGGGTCAGGAGTGACAACTTTGGTCAATAATTCTCAAGTCGATATTTTATCTACTTTTATTGTTTTTGATGGCTATATATTGTATAACAAGCTCTCCCATAATAACTGTATTTATCATGTATACAACACACTCATTCCTCAATCTGATGAAATGGCAATTAAAGCTATTAATGCCCTTAATTGTCATATCTCCACCTGTTGCGAAGATAATATTGTGATTGTGGGTGATTTTAATTGCACTGAAAATCCTGCCATTGATCGTTTGTGCACGCTCACAGAACGCAGACCTAAACTTGTTACGGCTTTGCAAAATGTTCTGAATAAATCTTCTCTTTGCGATGCATGGCGTTTTCTAAATCCAAATGAAAAGAAATTTACCTGGCAACGGCACAATCCAGCCAGTGCACATGGCTTTTCAAAGTCTAGATTAGATCGATTTTATGTACCATCGTGTCTAGTTTCTTCTATTCATACGTGTGAAATTATACCTTGTTCCTTATCTGACCACTCTGCAGTTTCTCTTACTTTGAAATTCCCAATACGGGCTAAAGGAAAAAGTGCATATTGGATTTTCAATAACACCCTTTTGGAAGACGAAAGTTACATTGATATCATTCGTCTTTTTTGGTCAGATTGGCAAAAAGAGAGAAATGACTTCCCGAATCTTGCATCTTGGTGGGATTTCGGAAAGGTTCATATAAAATCAATTACTCAAATGTATAGTAAAAAAATAGTACAAAGGAAAAGGCAAGCTCTCATAGAAATTAACAAGGAGATTGATAAACTTCAGAGCGCAAAAGAATCTAGCCCACAAGATAAATATACTCTCGACGAGCATAGAAATGCATTAAACTCGTTACTGAAAAATGAAGCACGCGGAGCTCTTGTGAGGTCTCGCTTTAAATACACAAATGAAACAGACTCATGCTCCAATTTTTTCTTCAACTTAGAAAAAACGAATTCCTTATCAAAAAGTATATCCCGCATTCGGCTCGCTTCGGGACGTATTTCGGAGAACCCTTCTGAGATAAAAAATCATGTTCGGGATTTTTATGAATCTCTTTACACTCGAAAGCCAACTGACAAAAGCGCCATCAATAGTTTACTTGTAAATATCAAAACGCTTGATCCGTCCTTATCAAAGGACCTTGAGAATCCAATATCTGTAGAAGAACTTGATAATGCTGTCAAGCAGCTAGGTAAAAATAAGTCTCCTGGTATCGATGGACTTACCTCTGAATTTTATCATGTCTTTTGGCCCATGCTCAAAGATGATTTTCTCGAAGTTCTTACCTCCTCTCTTGAATCTGGATTTTTACCATACTCCTTTAGGAGGGCGGTCATTACTTTACTCCCCAAAAAAGGAGACCTCGCTGATATTTCAAATTGGCGTCCCGTCTCCCTCCTCAACACAGACTATAAAATTTTTGCTAGGCTGCTTGCCAGTAGGCTAAAATCATGCATTGATCATGTTATTGGAAGAGACCAAAGTTATTGTATCCCCGGTCGTTCTATTTATGACAACATTAATCTCATTAGAGATATTTTGTTCTATGCAAATACTGATAATATTTCTTTGGCCGTATTGAACTTGGACCAGAAAAAGGCATTTGATAATGTAGATCACGTTTATTTATTCAATGTTATGAAACGCATGGGCTTTGGAAGTCATTTTATATCCTATATACGAATTTTGTATGAAGGGGCTGAAAGCCTCATTAAAGTGTGTGGATCCCTGACAGCTCCTTTCCCCTTTGAGAAAGGAATACGACAGGGATGCCCTCTATCAGGGTTGCTATATACTCTCGCCATTGAGCCTCTCCTGAACTCACTAAGAGAGAACGTGTCAAATCATGCATTAAATATCCCTGCTATTAACAAACCTTGTGTAGTATCTGCATATGCAGACGATGTATCGATATTTGTCACAGCCGATGCTGGCTTTGAATTAGTTGAACAAACTTACAATATGTTTAGTCTGGCCTCTGCTGCATGTTTAAATACAAAA